>NW_026577894.1:3000000-3267297 GCF_029407905.1 Bubalus kerabau | reverse complement strand
CTTGAAAGCAAGAACCCATACTGATGGATATGTCTTAATGCCTTAGATTGTGCCTTGAATATAGCGTACACATGAACCCAGGAAAGGAAAGAATGGAATCGCCAAGTATACAAAGAGATCAAAAGTGCCGAGCCAAGTGACACCTTGAGGCGTCCAAGAACTTTTCTGTCTTTCACACACTAAGTAAATCCTGAGCACCTACGATGAGCTGGGAGGCATGTAATAAGTTTCTGGATCTAGAAGGCGGAGAGAAGCAGACACAGAGTTCCTGCTTTCACTGAGACGAATCTAATGATACATCACAGGCAGATCCTTTGAGAACTTGTCGAGGGGCCTCTACCCTCACCAAAACCTGGGTGTCAGGGAAGGCTTTTCAGAGTAACCATTGCGTTGAGGTCCATAGGTTGAACCTACGTAAACCAGGGTTGAGATGCAGGAAGAATTTCAGGCAGGGAAAACAGCATCCTGGAAGTCTACGTGACCAGGGAACCTTAGGACGTTCAAGAAATGAAAATGCCCTATGGGATGGAAGCCAAAGAGTGCAGAGGGCATTCCAGGGAAAAGACATCCGAGAAGAACGTGAGGAGCAGGCATGAAGGGAATTGGTCGTATCTTCAATATGATGGGAAAATACAAGAGCCGTTGGAGCAGGATGGTGACAGAATTGCATCTGCATTTCCAAACGGTCATCTTGCTCCACGTCACTAATGATTGGAGAGACTCAACTCCAAACGCCAAGGAGGGACCACTTCGCCCGAGTCCGATTGGGCCTCATTGCAATGTCTGTCCATAGCAGATGCTGGAGAAGCTGTGGAGCAAAGGGAACTCTCCTCCACGCTGAGTAGGAATGGGAGTTGGTACAGCCGGGATGGAAAAGAGTATGGAGGTTCGCGAAGGAACTAAAAGTAGAAGTAGCCTATGGTTCAGCAGTCCCACTCCCAGGCATAGATCCACCCCCAGTACAAGCCAACAAGCCAGATGCCCCGTTTGGGCACATCGATCTGTGCGCGCGCTCGCATGCGCATGCGCGATCGCCTGCGAGGCTGGGGGTGGGGCGGGGGCTGGGGCTCTGGCTGGAGTCGGTGCAAGCCCCGGGATTGCCTGAGGCAAGCCAAAGGAGCCCCAGAGGGAGACGGGACGGCCGGGCCGGTCGTCTGGTTTCCTGAAAGCCGAATGCGAATGCGGAGGGGCTCGCGGGCCGCGGGGAGGCAACCCAGGTCTGCAGCGGGAGTCGGGGCCCCGGCCACCCACTCACTCCCCCCGCCCCGGGAGGGGCTGGGGCTGCGGGGGTGGCGGGGGGGCGAGGGGGGTGTGGGTCCAAGAATTGGGACGCGGGGCGGGGGCTAAAGGACCTCTTCTGGTAGGCAAAAAAGCCTCCAGCACCCGGAATTCCCAGGTGGTCTCCCATCCAAGATACTAAACAGGCCCGACCCTGCTTAGCTTCCGAGATCAGACGAGATCGGGCGCCTTCAGGCCGGTAGGGCCGGAGACGGACGCGGCCGCCGCGGGGCGCCCTAAGAGCCTTGCGCTTCGCCTCCCTTTCGCTCTGACCTGCAGGTCGGGCCAACGGGCCGCCCCTCTCCTCGGGGGGCCGTGCTGTACTTGAGCCGCACGACCCGCGACCGCACTCCAGCCTGCTGACGCCGGCCCGGCCCCCGAACACCGCCAACACCAGACCAGCAACCGCCTGGCCGGGCCCGGGGGCCCGATGGGCTTCCAGGACCCCCCAGTGACCGGGAGGGCGTGCGTGCGTGCGCGCGGGGCCTGGGGGGTGGGCTGAGGGGTGCGGAGGTCTCGGCGCCCTCCCACCCCCGGCCACTCCAGACCCGGCCGCGCTGGCTGAGCGGGGCCTCCCCCCCCCCCCATCCCCTTCGCTGCTCAGGGCCGCGCGACCCCGGAGGTGTCGGTCTTCGGGGCCCGCCGCCTCCCGATCCCCGCGGCCCGGGGGCCTCTGAACCTCCTGCGGGCCTAGGCGCAGCGAATCTTGAGCGCCCAACTTGCCCGGCACCTGCCCGCTGCCCAAACCCACCGGGAGCCACGGAGGCGCGGTCGACCGGAGCGCCTCAGCCCCGCCCCTTTGCCCTACCGAGGCGCCCCCCTTGTCCCCACGCCGCCCGCCAAGCACCCGACCTTCCTGAGAGAGCAGACGAACCACAGGCAGGCACACAGACAGACAGACAGACAGACAGACACACACACACACACACACACACACACACGAGTGTGGTCTTTGGAAATACTTCTGTTCGTAGTTGCTGGGTTGAGCCCAACTCTTGTAGGACCCATGGAGTGCGGCCCATCAGGCTCCTCTGTCCGTGGCATTTCCCAGGCGAGAATACTGGAGTGGGTTGCCATTTCCTTCTCCAGGGGATCTTCCCGACCCAGGGATCAAACCCGAGTCTCCTGCGGGCGGATGCCTTGCCATCTGAACCAGCACATTGCGAATTCCCTAGGCAAAATACAAAGAAAAGAGCTCGTGTGCTACCAAGTGGAAAGATGATTGAAGAAACAGAAGGTGTCCTTTGTTGGTATCTTTGAATCTTTCTTTCGTTTTCGTTGATTTTTACTCTTAAGGCTACTTGAACAAGGCAAGAGAGAAACCCCAGAACTGAAAAGCAGTTGACTTTTTTGAAAGAAACCTGTGCAGGTTAAGCACTCTTCGTTTTTGAGAGATGGTGAAACTCAAAATCTTGATTCAACACATATGACTTTGGTGAACTTTATTTCAAATCTCCATGATGAACCCCTAAGGCGTCCAGGAAGAAAGAAGTAGAGCGGGAGACAAAAAGAGCAACCTTTCCCCTTGGCGCCATCCCAACCAGCTGCTTAGTTCCTTCATCTCATGGACTACCATCTGGGCTTATCTGGTTTGTCTGATTCTTGTTTCGGGGCCCGTTTCTAGTCACAAGGCTGTCAACAGTGGGGGGTGGGGTGGGGTGGGGGGGAAGCCCTTCTTTCCATTCCACATGAGACCCAGTGGACAATCCAGGCCCTGGCCACTGCATAGAGCGTGCAGCAACAATATCAACGGTGATGCTGGTTAACAACGCAGATTCCTGGAATCCACTCCGTTGGCTACTGAGTGTGTGCGGTGGTGGTCTGGAACCTATACCTGGAAGCTTTCTTGATGATTGCAAATGACACCAAAGTCCGAGGACGATGGAAGATCTTCACGTTTCTGCAAGAGCCACACACCTCCAGAAGGAACCACAAGACTTGCCTGACATGGTCAAGGTCTAAGTATTGGACTACACGTCGGAAGGTCTCCACCTTTGCTATGGAAGTCAAACGATCTTTCTTGGAAATGAAAATGGATCACACTGAACGTTCACATTCTTCTAGAGCATTTGAAAAGCCCTAAACTGTAGAAATCTGCTGTACGAGTTCCTTGAAAGCAAGAACCCATACTGATGGATATGTCTTAATGCCTTAGATTGTGCCTTGAATATAGCGTACACATGAACCCAGGAAAGGAAAGAATGGAATCGCCAAGTATACAAAGAGATCAAAAGTGCCGAGCCAAGTGACACCTTGAGGCGTCCAAGAACTTTTCTGTCTTTCACACACTAAGTAAATCCTGAGCACCTACGATGAGCTGGGAGGCATGTAATAAGTTTCTGGATCTAGAAGGCGGAGAGAAGCAGACACAGAGTTCCTGCTTTCACTGAGACGAATCTAATGATACATCACAGGCAGATCCTTTGAGAACTTGTCGAGGGGCCTCTACCCTCACCAAAACCTGGGTGTCAGGGAAGGCTTTTCAGAGTAACCATTGCGTTGAGGTCCATAGGTTGAACCTACGTAAACCAGGGTTGAGATGCAGGAAGAATTTCAGGCAGGGAAAACAGCATCCTGGAAGTCTACGTGACCAGGGAACCTTAGGACGTTCAAGAAATGAAAATGCCCTATGGGATGGAAGCCAAAGAGTGCAGAGGGCATTCCAGGGAAAAGACATCCGAGAAGAACGTGAGGAGCAGGCATGAAGGGAATTGGTCGTATCTTCAATATGATGGGAAAATACAAGAGCCGTTGGAGCAGGATGGTGACAGAATTGCATCTGCATTTCCAAACGGTCATCTTGCTCCACGTCACTAATGATTGGAGAGACTCAACTCCAAACGCCAAGGAGGGACCACTTCGCCCGAGTCCGATTGGGCCTCATTGCAATGTCTGTCCATAGCAGATGCTGGAGAAGCTGTGGAGCAAAGGGAACTCTCCTCCACGCTGAGTAGGAATGGGAGTTGGTACAGCCGGGATGGAAAAGAGTATGGAGGTTCGCGAAGGAACTAAAAGTAGAAGTAGCCTATGGTTCAGCAGTCCCACTCCCAGGCATAGATCCACCCCCAGTACAAGCCAACAAGCCAGATGCCCCGTTTGGGCACATCGATCTGTGCGCGCGCTCGCATGCGCATGCGCGATCGCCTGCGAGGCTGGGGGTGGGGCGGGGGCTGGGGCTCTGGCTGGAGTCGGTGCAAGCCCCGGGATTGCCTGAGGCAAGCCAAAGGAGCCCCAGAGGGAGACGGGACGGCCGGGCCGGTCGTCTGGTTTCCTGAAAGCCGAATGCGAATGCGGAGGGGCTCGCGGGCCGCGGGGAGGCAACCCAGGTCTGCAGCGGGAGTCGGGGCCCCGGCCACCCACTCACTCCCCCCGCCCCGGGAGGGGCTGGGGCTGCGGGGGTGGCGGGGGGGCGAGGGGGGTGTGGGTCCAAGAATTGGGACGCGGGGCGGGGGCTAAAGGACCTCTTCTGGTAGGCAAAAAAGCCTCCAGCACCCGGAATTCCCAGGTGGTCTCCCATCCAAGATACTAAACAGGCCCGACCCTGCTTAGCTTCCGAGATCAGACGAGATCGGGCGCCTTCAGGCCGGTAGGGCCGGAGACGGACGCGGCCGCCGCGGGGCGCCCTAAGAGCCTTGCGCTTCGCCTCCCTTTCGCTCTGACCTGCAGGTCGGGCCAACGGGCCGCCCCTCTCCTCGGGGGGCCGTGCTGTACTTGAGCCGCACGACCCGCGACCGCACTCCAGCCTGCTGACGCCGGCCCGGCCCCCGAACACCGCCAACACCAGACCAGCAACCGCCTGGCCGGGCCCGGGGGCCCGATGGGCTTCCAGGACCCCCCAGTGACCGGGAGGGCGTGCGTGCGTGCGCGCGGGGCCTGGGGGGTGGGCTGAGGGGTGCGGAGGTCTCGGCGCCCTCCCACCCCCGGCCACTCCAGACCCGGCCGCGCTGGCTGAGCGGGGCCTCCCCCCCCCCCCATCCCCTTCGCTGCTCAGGGCCGCGCGACCCCGGAGGTGTCGGTCTTCGGGGCCCGCCGCCTCCCGATCCCCGCGGCCCGGGGGCCTCTGAACCTCCTGCGGGCCTAGGCGCAGCGAATCTTGAGCGCCCAACTTGCCCGGCACCTGCCCGCTGCCCAAACCCACCGGGAGCCACGGAGGCGCGGTCGACCGGAGCGCCTCAGCCCCGCCCCTTTGCCCTACCGAGGCGCCCCCCTTGTCCCCACGCCGCCCGCCAAGCACCCGACCTTCCTGAGAGAGCAGACGAACCACAGGCAGGCACACAGACAGACAGACAGACAGACAGACACACACACACACACACACACACACACACGAGTGTGGTCTTTGGAAATACTTCTGTTCGTAGTTGCTGGGTTGAGCCCAACTCTTGTAGGACCCATGGAGTGCGGCCCATCAGGCTCCTCTGTCCGTGGCATTTCCCAGGCGAGAATACTGGAGTGGGTTGCCATTTCCTTCTCCAGGGGATCTTCCCGACCCAGGGATCAAACCCGAGTCTCCTGCGGGCGGATGCCTTGCCATCTGAACCAGCACATTGCGAATTCCCTAGGCAAAATACAAAGAAAAGAGCTCGTGTGCTACCAAGTGGAAAGATGATTGAAGAAACAGAAGGTGTCCTTTGTTGGTATCTTTGAATCTTTCTTTCGTTTTCGTTGATTTTTACTCTTAAGGCTACTTGAACAAGGCAAGAGAGAAACCCCAGAACTGAAAAGCAGTTGACTTTTTTGAAAGAAACCTGTGCAGGTTAAGCACTCTTCGTTTTTGAGAGATGGTGAAACTCAAAATCTTGATTCAACACATATGACTTTGGTGAACTTTATTTCAAATCTCCATGATGAACCCCTAAGGCGTCCAGGAAGAAAGAAGTAGAGCGGGAGACAAAAAGAGCAACCTTTCCCCTTGGCGCCATCCCAACCAGCTGCTTAGTTCCTTCATCTCATGGACTACCATCTGGGCTTATCTGGTTTGTCTGATTCTTGTTTCGGGGCCCGTTTCTAGTCACAAGGCTGTCAACAGTGGGGGGTGGGGTGGGGTGGGGGGGAAGCCCTTCTTTCCATTCCACATGAGACCCAGTGGACAATCCAGGCCCTGGCCACTGCATAGAGCGTGCAGCAACAATATCAACGGTGATGCTGGTTAACAACGCAGATTCCTGGAATCCACTCCGTTGGCTACTGAGTGTGTGCGGTGGTGGTCTGGAACCTATACCTGGAAGCTTTCTTGATGATTGCAAATGACACCAAAGTCCGAGGACGATGGAAGATCTTCACGTTTCTGCAAGAGCCACACACCTCCAGAAGGAACCACAAGACTTGCCTGACATGGTCAAGGTCTAAGTATTGGACTACACGTCGGAAGGTCTCCACCTTTGCTATGGAAGTCAAACGATCTTTCTTGGAAATGAAAATGGATCACACTGAACGTTCACATTCTTCTAGAGCATTTGAAAAGCCCTAAACTGTAGAAATCTGCTGTACGAGTTCCTTGAAAGCAAGAACCCATACTGATGGATATGTCTTAATGCCTTAGATTGTGCCTTGAATATAGCGTACACATGAACCCAGGAAAGGAAAGAATGGAATCGCCAAGTATACAAAGAGATCAAAAGTGCCGAGCCAAGTGACACCTTGAGGCGTCCAAGAACTTTTCTGTCTTTCACACACTAAGTAAATCCTGAGCACCTACGATGAGCTGGGAGGCATGTAATAAGTTTCTGGATCTAGAAGGCGGAGAGAAGCAGACACAGAGTTCCTGCTTTCACTGAGACGAATCTAATGATACATCACAGGCAGATCCTTTGAGAACTTGTCGAGGGGCCTCTACCCTCACCAAAACCTGGGTGTCAGGGAAGGCTTTTCAGAGTAACCATTGCGTTGAGGTCCATAGGTTGAACCTACGTAAACCAGGGTTGAGATGCAGGAAGAATTTCAGGCAGGGAAAACAGCATCCTGGAAGTCTACGTGACCAGGGAACCTTAGGACGTTCAAGAAATGAAAATGCCCTATGGGATGGAAGCCAAAGAGTGCAGAGGGCATTCCAGGGAAAAGACATCCGAGAAGAACGTGAGGAGCAGGCATGAAGGGAATTGGTCGTATCTTCAATATGATGGGAAAATACAAGAGCCGTTGGAGCAGGATGGTGACAGAATTGCATCTGCATTTCCAAACGGTCATCTTGCTCCACGTCACTAATGATTGGAGAGACTCAACTCCAAACGCCAAGGAGGGACCACTTCGCCCGAGTCCGATTGGGCCTCATTGCAATGTCTGTCCATAGCAGATGCTGGAGAAGCTGTGGAGCAAAGGGAACTCTCCTCCACGCTGAGTAGGAATGGGAGTTGGTACAGCCGGGATGGAAAAGAGTATGGAGGTTCGCGAAGGAACTAAAAGTAGAAGTAGCCTATGGTTCAGCAGTCCCACTCCCAGGCATAGATCCACCCCCAGTACAAGCCAACAAGCCAGATGCCCCGTTTGGGCACATCGATCTGTGCGCGCGCTCGCATGCGCATGCGCGATCGCCTGCGAGGCTGGGGGTGGGGCGGGGGCTGGGGCTCTGGCTGGAGTCGGTGCAAGCCCCGGGATTGCCTGAGGCAAGCCAAAGGAGCCCCAGAGGGAGACGGGACGGCCGGGCCGGTCGTCTGGTTTCCTGAAAGCCGAATGCGAATGCGGAGGGGCTCGCGGGCCGCGGGGAGGCAACCCAGGTCTGCAGCGGGAGTCGGGGCCCCGGCCACCCACTCACTCCCCCCGCCCCGGGAGGGGCTGGGGCTGCGGGGGTGGCGGGGGGGCGAGGGGGGTGTGGGTCCAAGAATTGGGACGCGGGGCGGGGGCTAAAGGACCTCTTCTGGTAGGCAAAAAAGCCTCCAGCACCCGGAATTCCCAGGTGGTCTCCCATCCAAGATACTAAACAGGCCCGACCCTGCTTAGCTTCCGAGATCAGACGAGATCGGGCGCCTTCAGGCCGGTAGGGCCGGAGACGGACGCGGCCGCCGCGGGGCGCCCTAAGAGCCTTGCGCTTCGCCTCCCTTTCGCTCTGACCTGCAGGTCGGGCCAACGGGCCGCCCCTCTCCTCGGGGGGCCGTGCTGTACTTGAGCCGCACGACCCGCGACCGCACTCCAGCCTGCTGACGCCGGCCCGGCCCCCGAACACCGCCAACACCAGACCAGCAACCGCCTGGCCGGGCCCGGGGGCCCGATGGGCTTCCAGGACCCCCCAGTGACCGGGAGGGCGTGCGTGCGTGCGCGCGGGGCCTGGGGGGTGGGCTGAGGGGTGCGGAGGTCTCGGCGCCCTCCCACCCCCGGCCACTCCAGACCCGGCCGCGCTGGCTGAGCGGGGCCTCCCCCCCCCCCCATCCCCTTCGCTGCTCAGGGCCGCGCGACCCCGGAGGTGTCGGTCTTCGGGGCCCGCCGCCTCCCGATCCCCGCGGCCCGGGGGCCTCTGAACCTCCTGCGGGCCTAGGCGCAGCGAATCTTGAGCGCCCAACTTGCCCGGCACCTGCCCGCTGCCCAAACCCACCGGGAGCCACGGAGGCGCGGTCGACCGGAGCGCCTCAGCCCCGCCCCTTTGCCCTACCGAGGCGCCCCCCTTGTCCCCACGCCGCCCGCCAAGCACCCGACCTTCCTGAGAGAGCAGACGAACCACAGGCAGGCACACAGACAGACAGACAGACAGACAGACACACACACACACACACACACACACACACGAGTGTGGTCTTTGGAAATACTTCTGTTCGTAGTTGCTGGGTTGAGCCCAACTCTTGTAGGACCCATGGAGTGCGGCCCATCAGGCTCCTCTGTCCGTGGCATTTCCCAGGCGAGAATACTGGAGTGGGTTGCCATTTCCTTCTCCAGGGGATCTTCCCGACCCAGGGATCAAACCCGAGTCTCCTGCGGGCGGATGCCTTGCCATCTGAACCAGCACATTGCGAATTCCCTAGGCAAAATACAAAGAAAAGAGCTCGTGTGCTACCAAGTGGAAAGATGATTGAAGAAACAGAAGGTGTCCTTTGTTGGTATCTTTGAATCTTTCTTTCGTTTTCGTTGATTTTTACTCTTAAGGCTACTTGAACAAGGCAAGAGAGAAACCCCAGAACTGAAAAGCAGTTGACTTTTTTGAAAGAAACCTGTGCAGGTTAAGCACTCTTCGTTTTTGAGAGATGGTGAAACTCAAAATCTTGATTCAACACATATGACTTTGGTGAACTTTATTTCAAATCTCCATGATGAACCCCTAAGGCGTCCAGGAAGAAAGAAGTAGAGCGGGAGACAAAAAGAGCAACCTTTCCCCTTGGCGCCATCCCAACCAGCTGCTTAGTTCCTTCATCTCATGGACTACCATCTGGGCTTATCTGGTTTGTCTGATTCTTGTTTCGGGGCCCGTTTCTAGTCACAAGGCTGTCAACAGTGGGGGGTGGGGTGGGGTGGGGGGGAAGCCCTTCTTTCCATTCCACATGAGACCCAGTGGACAATCCAGGCCCTGGCCACTGCATAGAGCGTGCAGCAACAATATCAACGGTGATGCTGGTTAACAACGCAGATTCCTGGAATCCACTCCGTTGGCTACTGAGTGTGTGCGGTGGTGGTCTGGAACCTATACCTGGAAGCTTTCTTGATGATTGCAAATGACACCAAAGTCCGAGGACGATGGAAGATCTTCACGTTTCTGCAAGAGCCACACACCTCCAGAAGGAACCACAAGACTTGCCTGACATGGTCAAGGTCTAAGTATTGGACTACACGTCGGAAGGTCTCCACCTTTGCTATGGAAGTCAAACGATCTTTCTTGGAAATGAAAATGGATCACACTGAACGTTCACATTCTTCTAGAGCATTTGAAAAGCCCTAAACTGTAGAAATCTGCTGTACGAGTTCCTTGAAAGCAAGAACCCATACTGATGGATATGTCTTAATGCCTTAGATTGTGCCTTGAATATAGCGTACACATGAACCCAGGAAAGGAAAGAATGGAATCGCCAAGTATACAAAGAGATCAAAAGTGCCGAGCCAAGTGACACCTTGAGGCGTCCAAGAACTTTTCTGTCTTTCACACACTAAGTAAATCCTGAGCACCTACGATGAGCTGGGAGGCATGTAATAAGTTTCTGGATCTAGAAGGCGGAGAGAAGCAGACACAGAGTTCCTGCTTTCACTGAGACGAATCTAATGATACATCACAGGCAGATCCTTTGAGAACTTGTCGAGGGGCCTCTACCCTCACCAAAACCTGGGTGTCAGGGAAGGCTTTTCAGAGTAACCATTGCGTTGAGGTCCATAGGTTGAACCTACGTAAACCAGGGTTGAGATGCAGGAAGAATTTCAGGCAGGGAAAACAGCATCCTGGAAGTCTACGTGACCAGGGAACCTTAGGACGTTCAAGAAATGAAAATGCCCTATGGGATGGAAGCCAAAGAGTGCAGAGGGCATTCCAGGGAAAAGACATCCGAGAAGAACGTGAGGAGCAGGCATGAAGGGAATTGGTCGTATCTTCAATATGATGGGAAAATACAAGAGCCGTTGGAGCAGGATGGTGACAGAATTGCATCTGCATTTCCAAACGGTCATCTTGCTCCACGTCACTAATGATTGGAGAGACTCAACTCCAAACGCCAAGGAGGGACCACTTCGCCCGAGTCCGATTGGGCCTCATTGCAATGTCTGTCCATAGCAGATGCTGGAGAAGCTGTGGAGCAAAGGGAACTCTCCTCCACGCTGAGTAGGAATGGGAGTTGGTACAGCCGGGATGGAAAAGAGTATGGAGGTTCGCGAAGGAACTAAAAGTAGAAGTAGCCTATGGTTCAGCAGTCCCACTCCCAGGCATAGATCCACCCCCAGTACAAGCCAACAAGCCAGATGCCCCGTTTGGGCACATCGATCTGTGCGCGCGCTCGCATGCGCATGCGCGATCGCCTGCGAGGCTGGGGGTGGGGCGGGGGCTGGGGCTCTGGCTGGAGTCGGTGCAAGCCCCGGGATTGCCTGAGGCAAGCCAAAGGAGCCCCAGAGGGAGACGGGACGGCCGGGCCGGTCGTCTGGTTTCCTGAAAGCCGAATGCGAATGCGGAGGGGCTCGCGGGCCGCGGGGAGGCAACCCAGGTCTGCAGCGGGAGTCGGGGCCCCGGCCACCCACTCACTCCCCCCGCCCCGGGAGGGGCTGGGGCTGCGGGGGTGGCGGGGGGGCGAGGGGGGTGTGGGTCCAAGAATTGGGACGCGGGGCGGGGGCTAAAGGACCTCTTCTGGTAGGCAAAAAAGCCTCCAGCACCCGGAATTCCCAGGTGGTCTCCCATCCAAGATACTAAACAGGCCCGACCCTGCTTAGCTTCCGAGATCAGACGAGATCGGGCGCCTTCAGGCCGGTAGGGCCGGAGACGGACGCGGCCGCCGCGGGGCGCCCTAAGAGCCTTGCGCTTCGCCTCCCTTTCGCTCTGACCTGCAGGTCGGGCCAACGGGCCGCCCCTCTCCTCGGGGGGCCGTGCTGTACTTGAGCCGCACGACCCGCGACCGCACTCCAGCCTGCTGACGCCGGCCCGGCCCCCGAACACCGCCAACACCAGACCAGCAACCGCCTGGCCGGGCCCGGGGGCCCGATGGGCTTCCAGGACCCCCCAGTGACCGGGAGGGCGTGCGTGCGTGCGCGCGGGGCCTGGGGGGTGGGCTGAGGGGTGCGGAGGTCTCGGCGCCCTCCCACCCCCGGCCACTCCAGACCCGGCCGCGCTGGCTGAGCGGGGCCTCCCCCCCCCCCCATCCCCTTCGCTGCTCAGGGCCGCGCGACCCCGGAGGTGTCGGTCTTCGGGGCCCGCCGCCTCCCGATCCCCGCGGCCCGGGGGCCTCTGAACCTCCTGCGGGCCTAGGCGCAGCGAATCTTGAGCGCCCAACTTGCCCGGCACCTGCCCGCTGCCCAAACCCACCGGGAGCCACGGAGGCGCGGTCGACCGGAGCGCCTCAGCCCCGCCCCTTTGCCCTACCGAGGCGCCCCCCTTGTCCCCACGCCGCCCGCCAAGCACCCGACCTTCCTGAGAGAGCAGACGAACCACAGGCAGGCACACAGACAGACAGACAGACAGACACACACACACACACACACACACACACACGAGTGTGGTCTTTGGAAATACTTCTGTTCGTAGTTGCTGGGTTGAGCCCAACTCTTGTAGGACCCATGGAGTGCGGCCCATCAGGCTCCTCTGTCCGTGGCATTTCCCAGGCGAGAATACTGGAGTGGGTTGCCATTTCCTTCTCCAGGGGATCTTCCCGACCCAGGGATCAAACCCGAGTCTCCTGCGGGCGGATGCCTTGCCATCTGAACCAGCACATTGCGAATTCCCTAGGCAAAATACAAAGAAAAGAGCTCGTGTGCTACCAAGTGGAAAGATGATTGAAGAAACAGAAGGTGTCCTTTGTTGGTATCTTTGAATCTTTCTTTCGTTTTCGTTGATTTTTACTCTTAAGGCTACTTGAACAAGGCAAGAGAGAAACCCCAGAACTGAAAAGCAGTTGACTTTTTTGAAAGAAACCTGTGCAGGTTAAGCACTCTTCGTTTTTGAGAGATGGTGAAACTCAAAATCTTGATTCAACACATATGACTTTGGTGAACTTTATTTCAAATCTCCATGATGAACCCCTAAGGCGTCCAGGAAGAAAGAAGTAGAGCGGGAGACAAAAAGAGCAACCTT
The DNA here is from genome assembly GCF_029407905.1 of Bubalus kerabau. NCBI lineage: Eukaryota > Metazoa > Chordata > Mammalia > Artiodactyla > Bovidae > Bubalus > Bubalus kerabau. The sequence goes on along the minus strand of NW_026577894.1, from coordinate 3,254,342 downwards.
TCCCCTTGGCGCCATCCCAACCAGCTGCTTAGTTCCTTCATCTCATGGACTACCATCTGGGCTTATCTGGTTTGTCTGATTCTTGTTTCGGGGCCCGTTTCTAGTCACAAGGCTGTCAACAGTGGGGGGTGGGGTGGGGTGGGGGGGAAGCCCTTCTTTCCATTCCACATGAGACCCAGTGGACAATCCAGGCCCTGGCCACTGCATAGAGCGTGCAGCAACAATATCAACGGTGATGCTGGTTAACAACGCAGATTCCTGGAATCCACTCCGTTGGCTACTGAGTGTGTGCGGTGGTGGTCTGGAACCTATACCTGGAAGCTTTCTTGATGATTGCAAATGACACCAAAGTCCGAGGACGATGGAAGATCTTCACGTTTCTGCAAGAGCCACACACCTCCAGAAGGAACCACAAGACTTGCCTGACATGGTCAAGGTCTAAGTATTGGACTACACGTCGGAAGGTCTCCACCTTTGCTATGGAAGTCAAACGATCTTTCTTGGAAATGAAAATGGATCACACTGAACGTTCACATTCTTCTAGAGCATTTGAAAAGCCCTAAACTGTAGAAATCTGCTGTACGAGTTCCTTGAAAGCAAGAACCCATACTGATGGATATGTCTTAATGCCTTAGATTGTGCCTTGAATATAGCGTACACATGAACCCAGGAAAGGAAAGAATGGAATCGCCAAGTATACAAAGAGATCAAAAGTGCCGAGCCAAGTGACACCTTGAGGCGTCCAAGAACTTTTCTGTCTTTCACACACTAAGTAAATCCTGAGCACCTACGATGAGCTGGGAGGCATGTAATAAGTTTCTGGATCTAGAAGGCGGAGAGAAGCAGACACAGAGTTCCTGCTTTCACTGAGACGAATCTAATGATACATCACAGGCAGATCCTTTGAGAACTTGTCGAGGGGCCTCTACCCTCACCAAAACCTGGGTGTCAGGGAAGGCTTTTCAGAGTAACCATTGCGTTGAGGTCCATAGGTTGAACCTACGTAAACCAGGGTTGAGATGCAGGAAGAATTTCAGGCAGGGAAAACAGCATCCTGGAAGTCTACGTGACCAGGGAACCTTAGGACGTTCAAGAAATGAAAATGCCCTATGGGATGGAAGCCAAAGAGTGCAGAGGGCATTCCAGGGAAAAGACATCCGAGAAGAACGTGAGGAGCAGGCATGAAGGGAATTGGTCGTATCTTCAATATGATGGGAAAATACAAGAGCCGTTGGAGCAGGATGGTGACAGAATTGCATCTGCATTTCCAAACGGTCATCTTGCTCCACGTCACTAATGATTGGAGAGACTCAACTCCAAACGCCAAGGAGGGACCACTTCGCCCGAGTCCGATTGGGCCTCATTGCAATGTCTGTCCATAGCAGATGCTGGAGAAGCTGTGGAGCAAAGGGAACTCTCCTCCACGCTGAGTAGGAATGGGAGTTGGTACAGCCGGGATGGAAAAGAGTATGGAGGTTCGCGAAGGAACTAAAAGTAGAAGTAGCCTATGGTTCAGCAGTCCCACTCCCAGGCATAGATCCACCCCCAGTACAAGCCAACAAGCCAGATGCCCCGTTTGGGCACATCGATCTGTGCGCGCGCTCGCATGCGCATGCGCGATCGCCTGCGAGGCTGGGGGTGGGGCGGGGGCTGGGGCTCTGGCTGGAGTCGGTGCAAGCCCCGGGATTGCCTGAGGCAAGCCAAAGGAGCCCCAGAGGGAGACGGGACGGCCGGGCCGGTCGTCTGGTTTCCTGAAAGCCGAATGCGAATGCGGAGGGGCTCGCGGGCCGCGGGGAGGCAACCCAGGTCTGCAGCGGGAGTCGGGGCCCCGGCCACCCACTCACTCCCCCCGCCCCGGGAGGGGCTGGGGCTGCGGGGGTGGCGGGGGGGCGAGGGGGGTGTGGGTCCAAGAATTGGGACGCGGGGCGGGGGCTAAAGGACCTCTTCTGGTAGGCAAAAAAGCCTCCAGCACCCGGAATTCCCAGGTGGTCTCCCATCCAAGATACTAAACAGGCCCGACCCTGCTTAGCTTCCGAGATCAGACGAGATCGGGCGCCTTCAGGCCGGTAGGGCCGGAGACGGACGCGGCCGCCGCGGGGCGCCCTAAGAGCCTTGCGCTTCGCCTCCCTTTCGCTCTGACCTGCAGGTCGGGCCAACGGGCCGCCCCTCTCCTCGGGGGGCCGTGCTGTACTTGAGCCGCACGACCCGCGACCGCACTCCAGCCTGCTGACGCCGGCCCGGCCCCCGAACACCGCCAACACCAGACCAGCAACCGCCTGGCCGGGCCCGGGGGCCCGATGGGCTTCCAGGACCCCCCAGTGACCGGGAGGGCGTGCGTGCGTGCGCGCGGGGCCTGGGGGGTGGGCTGAGGGGTGCGGAGGTCTCGGCGCCCTCCCACCCCCGGCCACTCCAGACCCGGCCGCGCTGGCTGAGCGGGGCCTCCCCCCCCCCCATCCCCTTCGCTGCTCAGGGCCGCGCGACCCCGGAGGTGTCGGTCTTCGGGGCCCGCCGCCTCCCGATCCCCGCGGCCCGGGGGCCTCTGAACCTCCTGCGGGCCTAGGCGCAGCGAATCTTGAGCGCCCAACTTGCCCGGCACCTGCCCGCTGCCCAAACCCACCGGGAGCCACGGAGGCGCGGTCGACCGGAGCGCCTCAGCCCCGCCCCTTTGCCCTACCGAGGCGCCCCCCTTGTCCCCACGCCGCCCGCCAAGCACCCGAACTTCCTGAGAGAGCAGACGAACCACAGGCAGGCACACAGACAGACAGACAGACAGACAGACACACACACACACACACACACACACACGAGTGTGGTCTTTGGAAATACTTCTGTTCGTAGTTGCTGGGTTGAGCCCAACTCTTGTAGGACCCATGGAGTGCGGCCCATCAGGCTCCTCTGTCCGTGGCATTTCCCAGGCGAGAATACTGGAGTGGGTTGCCATTACCTTCTCCAGGGGATCTTCCCGACCCAGGGATCAAACCCGAGTCTCCTGCGGGCTGATGCCTTGCCATCTGAACCAGCACATTGCGAATTCCCTAGGCAAAATACAAAGAAAAGAGCTCGTGTGCTACTAAGTGGAAAGATGATTGAAGAAACAGAAGGTGTCCTTTGTTGGTATCTTTGAATCTTTCTTTAGTTTTCGTTCATTTTTACTCTTAAGGCTACTTGAACAAGGCAAGAGAGAAACCCCAGAACTGAAAAGCAGTTGACTTTTTTGAAAGAAACCTGTGCAGGTTAAGCACTCTTCGTTTTTGAGAGATGGTGAAACGCAAAATCTTGATTCAACACATATGACTTTGGTGAACTTTATTTCAAATCTCCATGATGAACCCCTAAGGCGTCCAGGAAGAAAGAAGTAGAGCGGGAGACAAAAAGAGCAACCTTTCCCCTTGGCGCCATCCCAACCAGCTGCTTAGTTCCTTCATCTCATGGACTACCATCTGGGCTTATCTGGTTTGTCTGATTCTTGTTTCGGGGCCCGTTTCTAGTCACAAGGCTGTCAACAGTGGGGGGTGGGGTGGGGTGGGGGGGAAGCCCTTCTTTCCATTCCACATGAGACCCAGTGGACAATCCAGGCCCTGGCCACTGCATAGAGCGTGCAGCAACAATATCAACGGTGATGCTGGTTAACAACGCAGATTCCTGGAATCCACTCCGTTGGCTACTGAGTGTGTGCGGTGGTGGTCTGGAACCTATACCTGGAAGCTTTCTTGATGATTGCAAATGACACCAAAGTCCGAGGACGATGGAAGATCTTCACGTTTCTGCAAGAGCCACACACCTCCAGAAGGAACCACAAGACTTGCCTGACATGGTCAAGGTCTAAGTATTGGACTACACGTCGGAAGGTCTCCACCTTTGCTATGGAAGTCAAACGATCTTTCTTGGAAATGAAAATGGATCACACTGAACGTTCACATTCTTCTAGAGCATTTGAAAAGCCCTAAACTGTAGAAATCTGCTGTACGAGTTCCTTGAAAGCAAGAACCCATACTGATGGATATGTCTTAATGCCTTAGATTGTGCCTTGAATATAGCGTACACATGAACCCAGGAAAGGAAAGAATGGAATCGCCAAATATACAAAGAGATCAAAAGTGCCGAGCCAAGTGACACCTTGAGGCGTCCAAGAACTTTTCTGTCTTTCACACACTAAGTAAATCCTGAGCACCTACGATGAGCTGGGAGGCATGTAATAAGTTTCTGGATCTAGAAGGCGGAGAGAAGCAGACACAGAGTTCCTGCTTTCACTGAGACGAATCTAATGATACATCACAGGCAGATCCTTTGAGAACTTGTCGAGGGGCCTCTACCCTCACCAAAACCTGGGTGTCAGGGAAGGCTTTTCAGAGTAACCATTGCGTTGAGGTCCATAGGTTGAACCTACGTAAACCAGGGTTGAGATGCAGGAAGAATTTCAGGCAGGGAAAACAGCATCCTGGAAGTCTACGTGACCAGGGAACCTTAGGACGTTCAAGAAATGAAAATGCCCTATGGGATGGAAGCCAAAGAGTGCAGAGGGCATTCCAGGGAAAAGACATCCGAGAAGAACGTGAGGAGCAGGCATGAAGGGAATTGGTCGTATCTTCAATATGATGGGAAAATACAAGAGCCGTTGGAGCAGGATGGTGACAGAATTGCATCTGCATTTCCAAACGGTCATCTTGCTCCACGTCACTAATGATTGGAGAGACTCAACTCCAAACGCCAAGGAGGGACCACTTCGCCCGAGTCCGATTGGGCCTCATTGCAATGTCTGTCCATAGCAGATGCTGGAGAAGCTGTGGAGCAAAGGGAACTCTCCTCCACGCTGAGTAGGAATGGGAGTTGGTACAGCCGGGATGGAAAAGAGTATGGAGGTTCGCGAAGGAACTAAAAGTAGAAGTAGCCTATGGTTCAGCAGTCCCACTCCCAGGCATAGATCCACCCCCAGTACAAGCCAACAAGCCAGATGCCCCGTTTGGGCACATCGATCTGTGCGCGCGCTCGCATGCGCATGCGCGATCGCCTGCGAGGCTGGGGGTGGGGCGGGGGCTGGGGCTCTGGCTGGAGTCGGTGCAAGCCCCGGGATTGCCTGAGGCAAGCCAAAGGAGCCCCAGAGGGAGACGGGACGGCCGGTCGTCTGGTTTCCTGAAAGCCGAATGCGAATGCGGAGGGGCTCGCGGGCCGCGGGGAGGCAACCCAGGTCTGCAGCGGGAGTCGGGGCCCCGGCCACCCACTCACTCCCCCCGCCCCGGGAGGGGCTGGGGCTGCGGGGGTGGCGGGGGGGCGAGGGGGGTGTGGGTCCAAGAATTGGGACGCGGGGCGGGGGCTAAAGGACCTCTTCTGGTAGGCAAAAAAGCCTCCAGCACCCGGAATTCCCAGGTGGTCTCCCATCCAAGATACTAAACAGGCCCGACCCTGCTTAGCTTCCGAGATCAGACGAGATCGGGCGCCTTCAGGCCGGTAGGGCCGGAGACGGACGCGGCCGCCGCGGGGCGCCCTAAGAGCCTTGCGCTTCGCCTCCCTTTCGCTCTGACCTGCAGGTCGGGCCAACGGGCCGCCCCTCTCCTCGGGGGGCCGTGCTGTACTTGAGCCGCACGACCCGCGACCGCACTCCAGCCTGCTGACGCCGGCCCGGCCCCCGAACACCGCCAACACCAGACCAGCAACCGCCTGGCCGGGCCCGGGGGCCCGATGGGCTTCCAGGACCCCCCAGTGACCGGGAGGGCGTGCGTGCGTGCGCGCGGGGCCTGGGGGGTGGGCTGAGGGGTGCGGAGGTCTCGGCGCCCTCCCACCCCCGGCCACTCCAGACCCGGCCGCGCTGGCTGAGCGGGGCCTCCCCCCCCCCCATCCCCTTCGCTGCTCAGGGCCGCGCGACCCCGGAGGTGTCGGTCTTCGGGGCCCGCCGCCTCCCGATCCCCGCGGCCCGGGGGCCTCTGAACCTCCTGCGGGCCTAGGCGCAGCGAATCTTGAGCGCCCAACTTGCCCGGCACCTGCCCGCTGCCCAAACCCACCGGGAGCCACGGAGGCGCGGTCGACCGGAGCGCCTCAGCCCCGCCCCTTTGCCCTACCGAGGCGCCCCCCTTGTCCCCACGCCGCCCGCCAAGCACCCGAACTTCCTGAGAGAGCAGACGAACCACAGGCAGGCACACAGACAGACAGACAGACAGACAGACACACACACACACACACACACACACACGAGTGTGGTCTTTGGAAATACTTCTGTTCGTAGTTGCTGGGTTGAGCCCAACTCTTGTAGGACCCATGGAGTGCGGCCCATCAGGCTCCTCTGTCCGTGGCATTTCCCAGGCGAGAATACTGGAGTGGGTTGCCATTACCTTCTCCAGGGGATCTTCCCGACCCAGGGATCAAACCCGAGTCTCCTGCGGGCTGATGCCTTGCCATCTGAACCAGCACATTGCGAATTCCCTAGGCAAAATACAAAGAAAAGAGCTCGTGTGCTACTAAGTGGAAAGATGATTGAAGAAACAGAAGGTGTCCTTTGTTGGTATCTTTGAATCTTTCTTTAGTTTTCGTTCATTTTTACTCTTAAGGCTACTTGAACAAGGCAAGAGAGAAACCCCAGAACTGAAAAGCAGTTGACTTTTTTGAAAGAAACCTGTGCAGGTTAAGCACTCTTCGTTTTTGAGAGATGGTGAAACGCAAAATCTTGATTCAACACATATGACTTTGGTGAACTTTATTTCAAATCTCCATGATGAACCCCTAAGGCGTCCAGGAAGAAAGAAGTAGAGCGGGAGACAAAAAGAGCAACCTTTCCCCTTGGCGCCATCCCAACCAGCTGCTTAGTTCCTTCATCTCATGGACTACCATCTGGGCTTATCTGGTTTGTCTGATTCTTGTTTCGGGGCCCGTTTCTAGTCACAAGGCTGTCAACAGTGGGGGGTGGGGTGGGGTGGGGGGGAAGCCCTTCTTTCCATTCCACATGAGACCCAGTGGACAATCCAGGCCCTGGCCACTGCATAGAGCGTGCAGCAACAATATCAACGGTGATGCTGGTTAACAACGCAGATTCCTGGAATCCACTCCGTTGGCTACTGAGTGTGTGCGGTGGTGGTCTGGAACCTATACCTGGAAGCTTTCTTGATGATTGCAAATGACACCAAAGTCCGAGGACGATGGAAGATCTTCACGTTTCTGCAAGAGCCACACACCTCCAGAAGGAACCACAAGACTTGCCTGACATGGTCAAGGTCTAAGTATTGGACTACACGTCGGAAGGTCTCCACCTTTGCTATGGAAGTCAAACGATCTTTCTTGCAAATGAAAATGGATCACACTGAACGTTCACATTCTTCTAGAGCATTTGAAAAGCCCTAAACTGTAGAAATCTGCTGTACGAGTTCCTTGAAAGCAAGAACCCATACTGATGGATATGTCTTAATGCCTTAGATTGTGCCTTGAATATAGCGTACACATGAACCCAGGAAAGGAAAGAATGGAATCGCCAAATATACAAAGAGATCAAAAGTGCCGAGCCAAGTGACACCTTGAGGCGTCCAAGAACTTTTCTGTCTTTCACACACTAAGTAAATCCTGAGCACCTACGATGAGCTGGGAGGCATGTAATAAGTTTCTGGATCTAGAAGGCGGAGAGAAGCAGACACAGAGTTCCTGCTTTCACTGAGACGAATCTAATGATACATCACAGGCAGATCCTTTGAGAACTTGTCGAGGGGCCTCTACCCTCACCAAAACCTGGGTGTCAGGGAAGGCTTTTCAGAGTAACCATTGCGTTGAGGTCCATAGGTTGAACCTACGTAAACCAGGGTTGAGATGCAGGAAGAATTTCAGGCAGGGAAAACAGCATCCTGGAAGTCTACGTGACCAGGGAACCTTAGGACGTTCAAGAAATGAAAATGCCCTATGGGATGGAAGCCAAAGAGTGCAGAGGGCATTCCAGGGAAAAGACATCCGAGAAGAACGTGAGGAGCAGGCATGAAGGGAATTGGTCGTATCTTCAATATGATGGGAAAATACAAGAGCCGTTGGAGCAGGATGGTGACAGAATTGCATCTGCATTTCCAAACGGTCATCTTGCTCCACGTCACTAATGATTGGAGAGACTCAACTCCAAACGCCAAGGAGGGACCACTTCGCCCGAGTCCGATTGGGCCTCATTGCAATGTCTGTCCATAGCAGATGCTGGAGAAGCTGTGGAGCAAAGGGAACTCTCCTCCACGCTGAGTAGGAATGGGAGTTGGTACAGCCGGGATGGAAAAGAGTATGGAGGTTCGCGAAGGAACTAAAAGTAGAAGTAGCCTATGGTTCAGCAGTCCCACTCCCAGGCATAGATCCACCCCCAGTACAAGCCAACAAGCCAGATGCCCCGTTTGGGCACATCGATCTGTGCGCGCGCTCGCATGCGCATGCGCGATCGCCTGCGAGGCTGGGGGTGGGGCGGGGGCTGGGGCTCTGGCTGGAGTCGGTGCAAGCCCCGGGATTGCCTGAGGCAAGCCAAAGGAGCCCCAGAGGGAGACGGGACGGCCGGGCCGGTCGTCTGGTTTCCTGAAAGCCGAATGCGAATGCGGAGGGGCTCGCGGGCCGCGGGGAGGCAACCCAGGTCTGCAGCGGGAGTCGGGGCCCCGGCCACCCACTCACTCCCCCCGCCCCGGGAGGGGCTGGGGCTGCGGGGGTGGCGGGGGGGCGAGGGGGGTGTGGGTCCAAGAATTGGGACGCGGGGCGGGGGCTAAAGGACCTCTTCTGGTAGGCAAAAAAGCCTCCAGCACCCGGAATTCCCAGGTGGTCTCCCATCCAAGATACTAAACAGGCCCGACCCTGCTTAGCTTCCGAGATCAGACGAGATCGGGCGCCTTCAGGCCGGTAGGGCCGGAGACGGACGCGGCCGCCGCGGGGCGCCCTAAGAGCCTTGCGCTTCGCCTCCCTTTCGCTCTGACCTGCAGGTCGGGCCAACGGGCCGCCCCTCTCCTCGGGGGGCCGTGCTGTACTTGAGCCGCACGACCCGCGACCGCACTCCAGCCTGCTGACGCCGGCCCGGCCCCCGAACACCGCCAACACCAGACCAGCAACCGCCTGGCCGGGCCCGGGGGCCCGATGGGCTTCCAGGACCCCCCAGTGACCGGGAGGGCGTGCGTGCGTGCGCGCGGGGCCTGGGGGGTGGGCTGAGGGGTGCGGAGGTCTCGGCGCCCTCCCACCCCCGGCCACTCCAGACCCGGCCGCGCTGGCTGAGCGGGGCCTCCCCCCCCCCCATCCCCTTCGCTGCTCAGGGCCGCGCGACCCCGGAGGTGTCGGTCTTCGGGGCCCGCCGCCTCCCGATCCCCGCGGCCCGGGGGCCTCTGAACCTCCTGCGGGCCTAGGCGCAGCGAATCTTGAGCGCCCAACTTGCCCGGCACCTGCCCGCTGCCCAAACCCACCGGGAGCCACGGAGGCGCGGTCGACCGGAGCGCCTCAGCCCCGCCCCTTTGCCCTACCGAGGCGCCCCCCTTGTCCCCACGCCGCCCGCCAAGCACCCGAACTTCCTGAGAGAGCAGACGAACCACAGGCAGGCACACAGACAGACAGACAGACAGACAGACACACACACACACACACACACACACACGAGTGTGGTCTTTGGAAATACTTCTGTTCGTAGTTGCTGGGTTGAGCCCAACTCTTGTAGGACCCATGGAGTGCGGCCCATCAGGCTCCTCTGTCCGTGGCATTTCCCAGGCGAGAATACTGGAGTGGGTTGCCATTACCTTCTCCAGGGGATCTTCCCGACCCAGGGATCAAACCCGAGTCTCCTGCGGGCTGATGCCTTGCCATCTGAACCAGCACATTGCGAATTCCCTAGGCAAAATACAAAGAAAAGAGCTCGTGTGCTACTAAGTGGAAAGATGATTGAAGAAACAGAAGGTGTCCTTTGTTGGTATCTTTGAATCTTTCTTTAGTTTTCGTTCATTTTTACTCTTAAGGCTACTTGAACAAGGCAAGAGAGAAACCCCAGAACTGAAAAGCAGTTGACTTTTTTGAAAGAAACCTGTGCAGGTTAAGCACTCTTCGTTTTTGAGAGATGGTGAAACGCAAAATCTTGATTCAACACATATGACTTTGGTGAACTTTATTTCAAATCTCCATGATGAACCCCTAAGGCGTCCAGGAAGAAAGAAGTAGAGCGGGAGACAAAAAGAGCAACCTTTCCCCTTGGCGCCATCCCAACCAGCTGCTTAGTTCCTTCATCTCATGGACTACCATCTGGGCTTATCTGGTTTGTCTGATTCTTGTTTCGGGGCCCGTTTCTAGTCACAAGGCTGTCAACAGTGGGGGGTGGGGTGGGGTGGGGGGGAAGCCCTTCTTTCCATTCCACATGAGACCCAGTGGACAATCCAGGCCCTGGCCACTGCATAGAGCGTGCAGCAACAATATCAACGGTGATGCTGGTTAACAACGCAGATTCCTGGAATCCACTCCGTTGGCTACTGAGTGTGTGCGGTGGTGGTCTGGAACCTATACCTGGAAGCTTTCTTGATGATTGCAAATGACACCAAAGTCCGAGGACGATGGAAGATCTTCACGTTTCTGCAAGAGCCACACACCTCCAGAAGGAACCACAAGACTTGCCTGACATGGTCAAGGTCTAAGTATTGGACTACACGTCGGAAGGTCTCCACCTTTGCTATGGAAGTCAAACGATCTTTCTTGGAAATGAAAATGGATCACACTGAACGTTCACATTCTTCTAGAGCATTTGAAAAGCCCTAAACTGTAGAAATCTGCTGTACGAGTTCCTTGAAAGCAAGAACCCATACTGATGGATATGTCTTAATGCCTTAGATTGTGCCTTGAATATAGCGTACACATGAACCCAGGAAAGGAAAGAATGGAATCGCCAAATATACAAAGAGATCAAAAGTGCCGAGCCAAGTGACACCTTGAGGCGTCCAAGAACTTTTCTGTCTTTCACACACTAAGTAAATCCTGAGCACCTACGATGAGCTGGGAGGCATGTAATAAGTTTCTGGATCTAGAAGGCGGAGAGAAGCAGACACAGAGTTCCTGCTTTCACTGAGACGAATCTAATGATACATCACAGGCAGATCCTTTGAGAACTTGTCGAGGGGCCTCTACCCTCACCAAAACCTGGGTGTCAGGGAAGGCTTTTCAGAGTAACCATTGCGTTGAGGTCCATAGGTTGAACCTACGTAAACCAGGGTTGAGATGCAGGAAGAATTTCAGGCAGGGAAAACAGCATCCTGGAAGTCTACGTGACCAGGGAACCTTAGGACGTTCAAGAAATGAAAATGCCCTATGGGATGGAAGCCAAAGAGTGCAGAGGGCATTCCAGGGAAAAGACATCCGAGAAGAACGTGAGGAGCAGGCATGAAGGGAATTGGTCGTATCTTCAATATGATGGGAAAATACAAGAGCCGTTGGAGCAGGATGGTGACAGAATTGCATCTGCATTTCCAAACGGTCATCTTGCTCCACGTCACTAATGATTGGAGAGACTCAACTCCAAACGCCAAGGAGGGACCACTTCGCCCGAGTCCGATTGGGCCTCATTGCAATGTCTGTCCATAGCAGATGCTGGAGAAGCTGTGGAGCAAAGGGAACTCTCCTCCACGCTGAGTAGGAATGGGAGTTGGTACAGCCGGGATGGAAAAGAGTATGGAGGTTCGCGAAGGAACTAAAAGTAGAAGTAGCCTATGGTTCAGCAGTCCCACTCCCAGGCATAGATCCACCCCCAGTACAAGCCAACAAGCCAGATGCCCCGTTTGGGCACATCGATCTGTGCGCGCGCTCGCATGCGCATGCGCGATCGCCTGCGAGGCTGGGGGTGGGGCGGGGGCTGGGGCTCTGGCTGGAGTCGGTGCAAGCCCCGGGATTGCCTGAGGCAAGCCAAAGGAGCCCCAGAGGGAGACGGGACGGCCGGTCGTCTGGTTTCCTGAAAGCCGAATGCGAATGCGGAGGGGCTCGCGGGCCGCGGGGAGGCAACCCAGGTCTGCAGCGGGAGTCGGGGCCCCGGCCACCCACTCACTCCCCCCGCCCCGGGAGGGGCTGGGGCTGCGGGGGTGGCGGGGGGGCGAGGGGGGTGTGGGTCCAAGAATTGGGACGCGGGGCGGGGGCTAAAGGACCTCTTCTGGTAGGCAAAAAAGCCTCCAGCACCCGGAATTCCCAGGTGGTCTCCCATCCAAGATACTAAACAGGCCCGACCCTGCTTAGCTTCCGAGATCAGACGAGATCGGGCGCCTTCAGGCCGGTAGGGCCGGAGACGGACGCGGCCGCCGCGGGGCGCCCTAAGAGCCTTGCGCTTCGCCTCCCTTTCGCTCTGACCTGCAGGTCGGGCCAACGGGCCGCCCCTCTCCTCGGGGGGCCGTGCTGTACTTGAGCCGCACGACCCGCGACCGCACTCCAGCCTGCTGACGCCGGCCCGGCCCCCGAACACCGCCAACACCAGACCAGCAACCGCCTGGCCGGGCCCGGGGGCCCGATGGGCTTCCAGGACCCCCCAGTGACCGGGAGGGCGTGCGTGCGTGCGCGCGGGGCCTGGGGGGTGGGCTGAGGGGTGCGGAGGTCTCGGCGCCCTCCCACCCCCGGCCACTCCAGACCCGGCCGCGCTGGCTGAGCGGGGCCTCCCCCCCCCCCATCCCCTTCGCTGCTCAGGGCCGCGCGACCCCGGAGGTGTCGGTCTTCGGGGCCCGCCGCCTCCCGATCCCCGCGGCCCGGGGGCCTCTGAACCTCCTGCGGGCCTAGGCGCAGCGAATCTTGAGCGCCCAACTTGCCCGGCACCTGCCCGCTGCCCAAACCCACCGGGAGCCACGGAGGCGCGGTCGACCGGAGCGCCTCAGCCCCGCCCCTTTGCCCTACCGAGGCGCCCCCCTTGTCCCCACGCCGCCCGCCAAGCACCCGAACTTCCTGAGAGAGCAGACGAACCACAGGCAGGCACACAGACAGACAGACAGACAGACAGACACACACACACACACACACACACACACGAGTGTGGTCTTTGGAAATACTTCTGTTCGTAGTTGCTGGGTTGAGCCCAACTCTTGTAGGACCCATGGAGTGCGGCCCATCAGGCTCCTCTGTCCGTGGCATTTCCCAGGCGAGAATACTGGAGTGGGTTGCCATTACCTTCTCCAGGGGATCTTCCCGACCCAGGGATCAAACCCGAGTCTCCTGCGGGCTGATGCCTTGCCATCTGAACCAGCACATTGCGAATTCCCTAGGCAAAATACAAAGAAAAGAGCTCGTGTGCTACTAAGTGGAAAGATGATTGAAGAAACAGAAGGTGTCCTTTGTTGGTATCTTTGAATCTTTCTTTAGTTTTCGTTCATTTTTACTCTTAAGGCTACTTGAACAAGGCAAGAGAGAAACCCCAGAACTGAAAAGCAGTTGACTTTTTTGAAAGAAACCTGTGCAGGTTAAGCACTCTTCGTTTTTGAGAGATGGTGAAACGCAAAATCTTGATTCAACACATATGACTTTGGTGAACTTTATTTCAAATCTCCATGATGAACCCCTAAGGCGTCCAGGAAGAAAGAAGTAGAGCGGGAGACAAAAAGAGCAACCTTTCCCCTTGGCGCCATCCCAACCAGCTGCTTAGTTCCTTCATCTCATGGACTACCATCTGGGCTTATCTGGTTTGTCTGATTCTTGTTTCGGGGCCCGTTTCTAGTCACAAGGCTGTCAACAGTGGGGGGTGGGGTGGGGTGGGGGGGAAGCCCTTCTTTCCATTCCACATGAGACCCAGTGGACAATCCAGGCCCTGGCCACTGCATAGAGCGTGCAGCAACAATATCAACGGTGATGCTGGTTAACAACGCAGATTCCTGGAATCCACTCCGTTGGCTACTGAGTGTGTGCGGTGGTGGTCTGGAACCTATACCTGGAAGCTTTCTTGATGATTGCAAATGACACCAAAGTCCGAGGACGATGGAAGATCTTCACGTTTCTGCAAGAGCCACACACCTCCAGAAGGAACCACAAGACTTGCCTGACATGGTCAAGGTCTAAGTATTGGACTACACGTCGGAAGGTCTCCACCTTTGCTATGGAAGTCAAACGATCTTTCTTGCAAATGAAAATGGATCACACTGAACGTTCACATTCTTCTAGAGCATTTGAAAAGCCCTAAACTGTAGAAATCTGCTGTACGAGTTCCTTGAAAGCAAGAACCCATACTGATGGATATGTCTTAATGCCTTAGATTGTGCCTTGAATATAGCGTACACATGAACCCAGGAAAGGAAAGAATGGAATCGCCAAATATACAAAGAGATCAAAAGTGCCGAGCCAAGTGACACCTTGAGGCGTCCAAGAACTTTTCTGTCTTTCACACACTAAGTAAATCCTGAGCACCTACGATGAGCTGGGAGGCATGTAATAAGTTTCTGGATCTAGAAGGCGGAGAGAAGCAGACACAGAGTTCCTGCTTTCACTGAGACGAATCTAATGATACATCACAGGCAGATCCTTTGAGAACTTGTCGAGGGGCCTCTACCCTCACCAAAACCTGGGTGTCAGGGAAGGCTTTTCAGAGTAACCATTGCGTTGAGGTCCATAGGTTGAACCTACGTAAACCAGGGTTGAGATGCAGGAAGAATTTCAGGCAGGGAAAACAGCATCCTGGAAGTCTACGTGACCAGGGAACCTTAGGACGTTCAAGAAATGAAAATGCCCTATGGGATGGAAGCCAAAGAGTGCAGAGGGCATTCCAGGGAAAAGACATCCGAGAAGAACGTGAGGAGCAGGCATGAAGGGAATTGGTCGTATCTTCAATATGATGGGAAAATACAAGAGCCGTTGGAGCAGGATGGTGACAGAATTGCATCTGCATTTCCAAACGGTCATCTTGCTCCACGTCACTAATGATTGGAGAGACTCAACTCCAAACGCCAAGGAGGGACCACTTCGCCCGAGTCCGATTGGGCCTCATTGCAATGTCTGTCCATAGCAGATGCTGGAGAAGCTGTGGAGCAAAGGGAACTCTCCTCCACGCTGAGTAGGAATGGGAGTTGGTACAGCCGGGATGGAAAAGAGTATGGAGGTTCGCGAAGGAACTAAAAGTAGAAGTAGCCTATGGTTCAGCAGTCCCACTCCCAGGCATAGATCCACCCCCAGTACAAGCCAACAAGCCAGATGCCCCGTTTGGGCACATCGATCTGTGCGCGCGCTCGCATGCGCATGCGCGATCGCCTGCGAGGCTGGGGGTGGGGCGGGGGCTGGGGCTCTGGCTGGAGTCGGTGCAAGCCCCGGGATTGCCTGAGGCAAGCCAAAGGAGCCCCAGAGGGAGACGGGACGGCCGGGCCGGTCGTCTGGTTTCCTGAAAGCCGAATGCGAATGCGGAGGGGCTCGCGGGCCGCGGGGAGGCAACCCAGGTCTGCAGCGGGAGTCGGGGCCCCGGCCACCCACTCACTCCCCCCGCCCCGGGAGGGGCTGGGGCTGCGGGGGTGGCGGGGGGGCGAGGGGGGTGTGGGTCCAAGAATTGGGACGCGGGGCGGGGGCTAAAGGACCTCTTCTGGTAGGCAAAAAAGCCTCCAGCACCCGGAATTCCCAGGTGGTCTCCCATCCAAGATACTAAACAGGCCCGACCCTGCTTAGCTTCCGAGATCAGACGAGATCGGGCGCCTTCAGGCCGGTAGGGCCGGAGACGGACGCGGCCGCCGCGGGGCGCCCTAAGAGCCTTGCGCTTCGCCTCCCTTTCGCTCTGACCTGCAGGTCGGGCCAACGGGCCGCCCCTCTCCTCGGGGGGCCGTGCTGTACTTGAGCCGCACGACCCGCGACCGCACTCCAGCCTGCTGACGCCGGCCCGGCCCCCGAACACCGCCAACACCAGACCAGCAACCGCCTGGCCGGGCCCGGGGGCCCGATGGGCTTCCAGGACCCCCCAGTGACCGGGAGGGCGTGCGTGCGTGCGCGCGGGGCCTGGGGGGTGGGCTGAGGGGTGCGGAGGTCTCGGCGCCCTCCCACCCCCGGCCACTCCAGACCCGGCCGCGCTGGCTGAGCGGGGCCTCCCCCCCCCCCCATCCCCTTCGCTGCTCAGGGCCGCGCGACCCCGGAGGTGTCGGTCTTCGGGGCCCGCCGCCTCCCGATCCCCGCGGCCCGGGGGCCTCTGAACCTCCTGCGGGCCTAGGCGCAGCGAATCTTGAGCGCCCAACTTGCCCGGCACCTGCCCGCTGCCCAAACCCACCGGGAGCCACGGAGGCGCGGTCGACCGGAGCGCCTCAGCCCCGCCCCTTTGCCCTACCGAGGCGCCCCCCTTGTCCCCACGCCGCCCGCCAAGCACCCGACCTTCCTGAGAGAGCAGACGAACCACAGGCAGGCACACAGACAGACAGACAGACAGACAGACACACACACACACACACACACACACACACGAGTGTGGTCTTTGGAAATACTTCTGTTCGTAGTTGCTGGGTTGAGCCCAACTCTTGTAGGACCCATGGAGTGCGGCCCATCAGGCTCCTCTGTCCGTGGCATTTCCCAGGCGAGAATACTGGAGTGGGTTGCCATTTCCTTCTCCAGGGGATCTTCCCGACCCAGGGATCAAACCCGAGTCTCCTGCGGGCGGATGCCTTGCCATCTGAACCAGCACATTGCGAATTCCCTAGGCAAAATACAAAGAAAAGAGCTCGTGTGCTACCAAGTGGAAAGATGATTGAAGAAACAGAAGGTGTCCTTTGTTGGTATCTTTGAATCTTTCTTTCGTTTTCGTTGATTTTTACTCTTAAGGCTACTTGAACAAGGCAAGAGAGAAACCCCAGAACTGAAAAGCAGTTGACTTTTTTGAAAGAAACCTGTGCAGGTTAAGCACTCTTCGTTTTTGAGAGATGGTGAAACTCAAAATCTTGATTCAACACATATGACTTTGGTGAACTTTATTTCAAATCTCCATGATGAACCCCTAAGGCGTCCAGGAAGAAAGAAGTAGAGCGGGAGACAAAAAGAGCAACCTTTCCCCTTGGCGCCATCCCAACCAGCTGCTTAGTTCCTTCATCTCATGGACTACCATCTGGGCTTATCTGGTTTGTCTGATTCTTGTTTCGGGGCCCGTTTCTAGTCACAAGGCTGTCAACAGTGGGGGGTGGGGTGGGGTGGGGGGGAAGCCCTTCTTTCCATTCCACATGAGACCCAGTGGACAATCCAGGCCCTGGCCACTGCATAGAGCGTGCAGCAACAATATCAACGGTGATGCTGGTTAACAACGCAGATTCCTGGAATCCACTCCGTTGGCTACTGAGTGTGTGCGGTGGTGGTCTGGAACCTATACCTGGAAGCTTTCTTGATGATTGCAAATGACACCAAAGTCCGAGGACGATGGAAGATCTTCACGTTTCTGCAAGAGCCACACACCTCCAGAAGGAACCACAAGACTTGCCTGACATGGTCAAGGTCTAAGTATTGGACTACACGTCGGAAGGTCTCCACCTTTGCTATGGAAGTCAAACGATCTTTCTTGGAAATGAAAATGGATCACACTGAACGTTCACATTCTTCTAGAGCATTTGAAAAGCCCTAAACTGTAGAAATCTGCTGTACGAGTTCCTTGAAAGCAAGAACCCATACTGATGGATATGTCTTAATGCCTTAGATTGTGCCTTGAATATAGCGTACACATGAACCCAGGAAAGGAAAGAATGGAATCGCCAAGTATACAAAGAGATCAAAAGTGCCGAGCCAAGTGACACCTTGAGGCGTCCAAGAACTTTTCTGTCTTTCACACACTAAGTAAATCCTGAGCACCTACGATGAGCTGGGAGGCATGTAATAAGTTTCTGGATCTAGAAGGCGGAGAGAAGCAGACACAGAGTTCCTGCTTTCACTGAGACGAATCTAATGATACATCACAGGCAGATCCTTTGAGAACTTGTCGAGGGGCCTCTACCCTCACCAAAACCTGGGTGTCAGGGAAGGCTTTTCAGAGTAACCATTGCGTTGAGGTCCATAGGTTGAACCTACGTAAACCAGGGTTGAGATGCAGGAAGAATTTCAGGCAGGGAAAACAGCATCCTGGAAGTCTACGTGACCAGGGAACCTTAGGACGTTCAAGAAATGAAAATGCCCTATGGGATGGAAGCCAAAGAGTGCAGAGGGCATTCCAGGGAAAAGACATCCGAGAAGAACGTGAGGAGCAGGCATGAAGGGAATTGGTCGTATCTTCAATATGATGGGAAAATACAAGAGCCGTTGGAGCAGGATGGTGACAGAATTGCATCTGCATTTCCAAACGGTCATCTTGCTCCACGTCACTAATGATTGGAGAGACTCAACTCCAAACGCCAAGGAGGGACCACTTCGCCCGAGTCCGATTGGGCCTCATTGCAATGTCTGTCCATAGCAGATGCTGGAGAAGCTGTGGAGCAAAGGGAACTCTCCTCCACGCTGAGTAGGAATGGGAGTTGGTACAGCCGGGATGGAAAAGAGTATGGAGGTTCGCGAAGGAACTAAAAGTAGAAGTAGCCTATGGTTCAGCAGTCCCACTCCCAGGCATAGATCCACCCCCAGTACAAGCCAACAAGCCAGATGCCCCGTTTGGGCACATCGATCTGTGCGCGCGCTCGCATGCGCATGCGCGATCGCCTGCGAGGCTGGGGGTGGGGCGGGGGCTGGGGCTCTGGCTGGAGTCGGTGCAAGCCCCGGGATTGCCTGAGGCAAGCCAAAGGAGCCCCAGAGGGAGACGGGACGGCCGGGCCGGTCGTCTGGTTTCCTGAAAGCCGAATGCGAATGCGGAGGGGCTCGCGGGCCGCGGGGAGGCAACCCAGGTCTGCAGCGGGAGTCGGGGCCCCGGCCACCCACTCACTCCCCCCGCCCCGGGAGGGGCTGGGGCTGCGGGGGTGGCGGGGGGGCGAGGGGGGTGTGGGTCCAAGAATTGGGACGCGGGGCGGGGGCTAAAGGACCTCTTCTGGTAGGCAAAAAAGCCTCCAGCACCCGGAATTCCCAGGTGGTCTCCCATCCAAGATACTAAACAGGCCCGACCCTGCTTAGCTTCCGAGATCAGACGAGATCGGGCGCCTTCAGGCCGGTAGGGCCGGAGACGGACGCGGCCGCCGCGGGGCGCCCTAAGAGCCTTGCGCTTCGCCTCCCTTTCGCTCTGACCTGCAGGTCGGGCCAACGGGCCGCCCCTCTCCTCGGGGGGCCGTGCTGTACTTGAGCCGCACGACCCGCGACCGCACTCCAGCCTGCTGACGCCGGCCCGGCCCCCGAACACCGCCAACACCAGACCAGCAACCGCCTGGCCGGGCCCGGGGGCCCGATGGGCTTCCAGGACCCCCCAGTGACCGGGAGGGCGTGCGTGCGTGCGCGCGGGGCCTGGGGGGTGGGCTGAGGGGTGCGGAGGTCTCGGCGCCCTCCCACCCCCGGCCACTCCAGACCCGGCCGCGCTGGCTGAGCGGGGCCTCCCCCCCCCCCCATCCCCTTCGCTGCTCAGGGCCGCGCGACCCCGGAGGTGTCGGTCTTCGGGGCCCGCCGCCTCCCGATCCCCGCGGCCCGGGGGCCTCTGAACCTCCTGCGGGCCTAGGCGCAGCGAATCTTGAGCGCCCAACTTGCCCGGCACCTGCCCGCTGCCCAAACCCACCGGGAGCCACGGAGGCGCGGTCGACCGGAGCGCCTCAGCCCCGCCCCTTTGCCCTACCGAGGCGCCCCCCTTGTCCCCACGCCGCCCGCCAAGCACCCGACCTTCCTGAGAGAGCAGACGAACCACAGGCAGGCACACAGACAGACAGACAGACAGACAGACACACACACACACACACACACACACACACGAGTGTGGTCTTTGGAAATACTTCTGTTCGTAGTTGCTGGGTTGAGCCCAACTCTTGTAGGACCCATGGAGTGCGGCCCATCAGGCTCCTCTGTCCGTGGCATTTCCCAGGCGAGAATACTGGAGTGGGTTGCCATTTCCTTCTCCAGGGGATCTTCCCGACCCAGGGATCAAACCCGAGTCTCCTGCGGGCGGATGCCTTGCCATCTGAACCAGCACATTGCGAATTCCCTAGGCAAAATACAAAGAAAAGAGCTCGTGTGCTACCAAGTGGAAAGATGATTGAAGAAACAGAAGGTGTCCTTTGTTGGTATCTTTGAATCTTTCTTTCGTTTTCGTTGATTTTTACTCTTAAGGCTACTTGAACAAGGCAAGAGAGAAACCCCAGAACTGAAAAGCAGTTGACTTTTTTGAAAGAAACCTGTGCAGGTTAAGCACTCTTCGTTTTTGAGAGATGGTGAAACTCAAAATCTTGATTCAACACATATGACTTTGGTGAACTTTATTTCAAATCTCCATGATGAACCCCTAAGGCGTCCAGGAAGAAAGAAGTAGAGCGGGAGACAAAAAGAGCAACCTTTCCCCTTGGCGCCATCCCAACCAGCTGCTTAGTTCCTTCATCTCATGGACTACCATCTGGGCTTATCTGGTTTGTCTGATTCTTGTTTCGGGGCCCGTTTCTAGTCACAAGGCTGTCAACAGTGGGGGGTGGGGTGGGGTGGGGGGGAAGCCCTTCTTTCCATTCCACATGAGACCCAGTGGACAATCCAGGCCCTGGCCACTGCATAGAGCGTGCAGCAACAATATCAACGGTGATGCTGGTTAACAACGCAGATTCCTGGAATCCACTCCGTTGGCTACTGAGTGTGTGCGGTGGTGGTCTGGAACCTATACCTGGAAGCTTTCTTGATGATTGCAAATGACACCAAAGTCCGAGGACGATGGAAGATCTTCACGTTTCTGCAAGAGCCACACACCTCCAGAAGGAACCACAAGACTTGCCTGACATGGTCAAGGTCTAAGTATTGGACTACACGTCGGAAGGTCTCCACCTTTGCTATGGAAGTCAAACGATCTTTCTTGGAAATGAAAATGGATCACACTGAACGTTCACATTCTTCTAGAGCATTTGAAAAGCCCTAAACTGTAGAAATCTGCTGTACGAGTTCCTTGAAAGCAAGAACCCATACTGATGGATATGTCTTAATGCCTTAGATTGTGCCTTGAATATAGCGTACACATGAACCCAGGAAAGGAAAGAATGGAATCGCCAAGTATACAAAGAGATCAAAAGTGCCGAGCCAAGTGACACCTTGAGGCGTCCAAGAACTTTTCTGTCTTTCACACACTAAGTAAATCCTGAGCACCTACGATGAGCTGGGAGGCATGTAATAAGTTTCTGGATCTAGAAGGCGGAGAGAAGCAGACACAGAGTTCCTGCTTTCACTGAGACGAATCTAATGATACATCACAGGCAGATCCTTTGAGAACTTGTCGAGGGGCCTCTACCCTCACCAAAACCTGGGTGTCAGGGAAGGCTTTTCAGAGTAACCATTGCGTTGAGGTCCATAGGTTGAACCTACGTAAACCAGGGTTGAGATGCAGGAAGAATTTCAGGCAGGGAAAACAGCATCCTGGAAGTCTACGTGACCAGGGAACCTTAGGACGTTCAAGAAATGAAAATGCCCTATGGGATGGAAGCCAAAGAGTGCAGAGGGCATTCCAGGGAAAAGACATCCGAGAAGAACGTGAGGAGCAGGCATGAAGGGAATTGGTCGTATCTTCAATATGATGGGAAAATACAAGAGCCGTTGGAGCAGGATGGTGACAGAATTGCATCTGCATTTCCAAACGGTCATCTTGCTCCACGTCACTAATGATTGGAGAGACTCAACTCCAAACGCCAAGGAGGGACCACTTCGCCCGAGTCCGATTGGGCCTCATTGCAATGTCTGTCCATAGCAGATGCTGGAGAAGCTGTGGAGCAAAGGGAACTCTCCTCCACGCTGAGTAGGAATGGGAGTTGGTACAGCCGGGATGGAAAAGAGTATGGAGGTTCGCGAAGGAACTAAAAGTAGAAGTAGCCTATGGTTCAGCAGTCCCACTCCCAGGCATAGATCCACCCCCAGTACAAGCCAACAAGCCAGATGCCCCGTTTGGGCACATCGATCTGTGCGCGCGCTCGCATGCGCATGCGCGATCGCCTGCGAGGCTGGGGGTGGGGCGGGGGCTGGGGCTCTGGCTGGAGTCGGTGCAAGCCCCGGGATTGCCTGAGGCAAGCCAAAGGAGCCCCAGAGGGAGACGGGACGGCCGGGCCGGTCGTCTGGTTTCCTGAAAGCCGAATGCGAATGCGGAGGGGCTCGCGGGCCGCGGGGAGGCAACCCAGGTCTGCAGCGGGAGTCGGGGCCCCGGCCACCCACTCACTCCCCCCGCCCCGGGAGGGGCTGGGGCTGCGGGGGTGGCGGGGGGGCGAGGGGGGTGTGGGTCCAAGAATTGGGACGCGGGGCGGGGGCTAAAGGACCTCTTCTGGTAGGCAAAAAAGCCTCCAGCACCCGGAATTCCCAGGTGGTCTCCCATCCAAGATACTAAACAGGCCCGACCCTGCTTAGCTTCCGAGATCAGACGAGATCGGGCGCCTTCAGGCCGGTAGGGCCGGAGACGGACGCGGCCGCCGCGGGGCGCCCTAAGAGCCTTGCGCTTCGCCTCCCTTTCGCTCTGACCTGCAGGTCGGGCCAACGGGCCGCCCCTCTCCTCGGGGGGCCGTGCTGTACTTGAGCCGCACGACCCGCGACCGCACTCCAGCCTGCTGACGCCGGCCCGGCCCCCGAACACCGCCAACACCAGACCAGCAACCGCCTGGCCGGGCCCGGGGGCCCGATGGGCTTCCAGGACCCCCCAGTGACCGGGAGGGCGTGCGTGCGTGCGCGCGGGGCCTGGGGGGTGGGCTGAGGGGTGCGGAGGTCTCGGCGCCCTCCCACCCCCGGCCACTCCAGACCCGGCCGCGCTGGCTGAGCGGGGCCTCCCCCCCCCCCCATCCCCTTCGCTGCTCAGGGCCGCGCGACCCCGGAGGTGTCGGTCTTCGGGGCCCGCCGCCTCCCGATCCCCGCGGCCCGGGGGCCTCTGAACCTCCTGCGGGCCTAGGCGCAGCGAATCTTGAGCGCCCAACTTGCCCGGCACCTGCCCGCTGCCCAAACCCACCGGGAGCCACGGAGGCGCGGTCGACCGGAGCGCCTCAGCCCCGCCCCTTTGCCCTACCGAGGCGCCCCCCTTGTCCCCACGCCGCCCGCCAAGCACCCGACCTTCCTGAGAGAGCAGACGAACCACAGGCAGGCACACAGACAGACAGACAGACAGACAGACACACACACACACACACACACACACACACGAGTGTGGTCTTTGGAAATACTTCTGTTCGTAGTTGCTGGGTTGAGCCCAACTCTTGTAGGACCCATGGAGTGCGGCCCATCAGGCTCCTCTGTCCGTGGCATTTCCCAGGCGAGAATACTGGAGTGGGTTGCCATTTCCTTCTCCAGGGGATCTTCCCGACCCAGGGATCAAACCCGAGTCTCCTGCGGGCGGATGCCTTGCCATCTGAACCAGCACATTGCGAATTCCCTAGGCAAAATACAAAGAAAAGAGCTCGTGTGCTACCAAGTGGAAAGATGATTGAAGAAACAGAAGGTGTCCTTTGTTGGTATCTTTGAATCTTTCTTTCGTTTTCGTTGATTTTTACTCTTAAGGCTACTTGAACAAGGCAAGAGAGAAACCCCAGAACTGAAAAGCAGTTGACTTTTTTGAAAGAAACCTGTGCAGGTTAAGCACTCTTCGTTTTTGAGAGATGGTGAAACTCAAAATCTTGATTCAACACATATGACTTTGGTGAACTTTATTTCAAATCTCCATGATGAACCCCTAAGGCGTCCAGGAAGAAAGAAGTAGAGCGGGAGACAAAAAGAGCAACCTTTCCCCTTGGCGCCATCCCAACCAGCTGCTTAGTTCCTTCATCTCATGGACTACCATCTGGGCTTATCTGGTTTGTCTGATTCTTGTTTCGGGGCCCGTTTCTAGTCACAAGGCTGTCAACAGTGGGGGGTGGGGTGGGGTGGGGGGGAAGCCCTTCTTTCCATTCCACATGAGACCCAGTGGACAATCCAGGCCCTGGCCACTGCATAGAGCGTGCAGCAACAATATCAACGGTGATGCTGGTTAACAACGCAGATTCCTGGAATCCACTCCGTTGGCTACTGAGTGTGTGCGGTGGTGGTCTGGAACCTATACCTGGAAGCTTTCTTGATGATTGCAAATGACACCAAAGTCCGAGGACGATGGAAGATCTTCACGTTTCTGCAAGAGCCACACACCTCCAGAAGGAACCACAAGACTTGCCTGACATGGTCAAGGTCTAAGTATTGGACTACACGTCGGAAGGTCTCCACCTTTGCTATGGAAGTCAAACGATCTTTCTTGGAAATGAAAATGGATCACACTGAACGTTCACATTCTTCTAGAGCATTTGAAAAGCCCTAAACTGTAGAAATCTGCTGTACGAGTTCCTTGAAAGCAAGAACCCATACTGATGGATATGTCTTAATGCCTTAGATTGTGCCTTGAATATAGCGTACACATGAACCCAGGAAAGGAAAGAATGGAATCGCCAAGTATACAAAGAGATCAAAAGTGCCGAGCCAAGTGACACCTTGAGGCGTCCAAGAACTTTTCTGTCTTTCACACACTAAGTAAATCCTGAGCACCTACGATGAGCTGGGAGGCATGTAATAAGTTTCTGGATCTAGAAGGCGGAGAGAAGCAGACACAGAGTTCCTGCTTTCACTGAGACGAATCTAATGATACATCACAGGCAGATCCTTTGAGAACTTGTCGAGGGGCCTCTACCCTCACCAAAACCTGGGTGTCAGGGAAGGCTTTTCAGAGTAACCATTGCGTTGAGGTCCATAGGTTGAACCTACGTAAACCAGGGTTGAGATGCAGGAAGAATTTCAGGCAGGGAAAACAGCATCCTGGAAGTCTACGTGACCAGGGAACCTTAGGACGTTCAAGAAATGAAAATGCCCTATGGGATGGAAGCCAAAGAGTGCAGAGGGCATTCCAGGGAAAAGACATCCGAGAAGAACGTGAGGAGCAGGCATGAAGGGAATTGGTCGTATCTTCAATATGATGGGAAAATACAAGAGCCGTTGGAGCAGGATGGTGACAGAATTGCATCTGCATTTCCAAACGGTCATCTTGCTCCACGTCACTAATGATTGGAGAGACTCAACTCCAAACGCCAAGGAGGGACCACTTCGCCCGAGTCCGATTGGGCCTCATTGCAATGTCTGTCCATAGCAGATGCTGGAGAAGCTGTGGAGCAAAGGGAACTCTCCTCCACGCTGAGTAGGAATGGGAGTTGGTACAGCCGGGATGGAAAAGAGTATGGAGGTTCGCGAAGGAACTAAAAGTAGAAGTAGCCTATGGTTCAGCAGTCCCACTCCCAGGCATAGATCCACCCCCAGTACAAGCCAACAAGCCAGATGCCCCGTTTGGGCACATCGATCTGTGCGCGCGCTCGCATGCGCATGCGCGATCGCCTGCGAGGCTGGGGGTGGGGCGGGGGCTGGGGCTCTGGCTGGAGTCGGTGCAAGCCCCGGGATTGCCTGAGGCAAGCCAAAGGAGCCCCAGAGGGAGACGGGACGGCCGGGCCGGTCGTCTGGTTTCCTGAAAGCCGAATGCGAATGCGGAGGGGCTCGCGGGCCGCGGGGAGGCAACCCAGGTCTGCAGCGGGAGTCGGGGCCCCGGCCACCCACTCACTCCCCCCGCCCCGGGAGGGGCTGGGGCTGCGGGGGTGGCGGGGGGGCGAGGGGGGTGTGGGTCCAAGAATTGGGACGCGGGGCGGGGGCTAAAGGACCTCTTCTGGTAGGCAAAAAAGCCTCCAGCACCCGGAATTCCCAGGTGGTCTCCCATCCAAGATACTAAACAGGCCCGACCCTGCTTAGCTTCCGAGATCAGACGAGATCGGGCGCCTTCAGGCCGGTAGGGCCGGAGACGGACGCGGCCGCCGCGGGGCGCCCTAAGAGCCTTGCGCTTCGCCTCCCTTTCGCTCTGACCTGCAGGTCGGGCCAACGGGCCGCCCCTCTCCTCGGGGGGCCGTGCTGTACTTGAGCCGCACGACCCGCGACCGCACTCCAGCCTGCTGACGCCGGCCCGGCCCCCGAACACCGCCAACACCAGACCAGCAACCGCCTGGCCGGGCCCGGGGGCCCGATGGGCTTCCAGGACCCCCCAGTGACCGGGAGGGCGTGCGTGCGTGCGCGCGGGGCCTGGGGGGTGGGCTGAGGGGTGCGGAGGTCTCGGCGCCCTCCCACCCCCGGCCACTCCAGACCCGGCCGCGCTGGCTGAGCGGGGCCTCCCCCCCCCCCCATCCCCTTCGCTGCTCAGGGCCGCGCGACCCCGGAGGTGTCGGTCTTCGGGGCCCGCCGCCTCCCGATCCCCGCGGCCCGGGGGCCTCTGAACCTCCTGCGGGCCTAGGCGCAGCGAATCTTGAGCGCCCAACTTGCCCGGCACCTGCCCGCTGCCCAAACCCACCGGGAGCCACGGAGGCGCGGTCGACCGGAGCGCCTCAGCCCCGCCCCTTTGCCCTACCGAGGCGCCCCCCTTGTCCCCACGCCGCCCGCCAAGCACCCGACCTTCCTGAGAGAGCAGACGAACCACAGGCAGGCACACAGACAGACAGACAGACAGACAGACACACACACACACACACACACACACACACGAGTGTGGTCTTTGGAAATACTTCTGTTCGTAGTTGCTGGGTTGAGCCCAACTCTTGTAGGACCCATGGAGTGCGGCCCATCAGGCTCCTCTGTCCGTGGCATTTCCCAGGCGAGAATACTGGAGTGGGTTGCCATTTCCTTCTCCAGGGGATCTTCCCGACCCAGGGATCAAACCCGAGTCTCCTGCGGGCGGATGCCTTGCCATCTGAACCAGCACATTGCGAATTCCCTAGGCAAAATACAAAGAAAAGAGCTCGTGTGCTACCAAGTGGAAAGATGATTGAAGAAACAGAAGGTGTCCTTTGTTGGTATCTTTGAATCTTTCTTTCGTTTTCGTTGATTTTTACTCTTAAGGCTACTTGAACAAGGCAAGAGAGAAACCCCAGAACTGAAAAGCAGTTGACTTTTTTGAAAGAAACCTGTGCAGGTTAAGCACTCTTCGTTTTTGAGAGATGGTGAAACTCAAAATCTTGATTCAACACATATGACTTTGGTGAACTTTATTTCAAATCTCCATGATGAACCCCTAAGGCGTCCAGGAAGAAAGAAGTAGAGCGGGAGACAAAAAGAGCAACCTTTCCCCTTGGCGCCATCCCAACCAGCTGCTTAGTTCCTTCATCTCATGGACTACCATCTGGGCTTATCTGGTTTGTCTGATTCTTGTTTCGGGGCCCGTTTCTAGTCACAAGGCTGTCAACAGTGGGGGGTGGGGTGGGGTGGGGGGGAAGCCCTTCTTTCCATTCCACATGAGACCCAGTGGACAATCCAGGCCCTGGCCACTGCATAGAGCGTGCAGCAACAATATCAACGGTGATGCTGGTTAACAACGCAGATTCCTGGAATCCACTCCGTTGGCTACTGAGTGTGTGCGGTGGTGGTCTGGAACCTATACCTGGAAGCTTTCTTGATGATTGCAAATGACACCAAAGTCCGAGGACGATGGAAGATCTTCACGTTTCTGCAAGAGCCACACACCTCCAGAAGGAACCACAAGACTTGCCTGACATGGTCAAGGTCTAAGTATTGGACTACACGTCGGAAGGTCTCCACCTTTGCTATGGAAGTCAAACGATCTTTCTTGGAAATGAAAATGGATCACACTGAACGTTCACATTCTTCTAGAGCATTTGAAAAGCCCTAAACTGTAGAAATCTGCTGTACGAGTTCCTTGAAAGCAAGAACCCATACTGATGGATATGTCTTAATGCCTTAGATTGTGCCTTGAATATAGCGTACACATGAACCCAGGAAAGGAAAGAATGGAATCGCCAAGTATACAAAGAGATCAAAAGTGCCGAGCCAAGTGACACCTTGAGGCGTCCAAGAACTTTTCTGTCTTTCACACACTAAGTAAATCCTGAGCACCTACGATGAGCTGGGAGGCATGTAATAAGTTTCTGGATCTAGAAGGCGGAGAGAAGCAGACACAGAGTTCCTGCTTTCACTGAGACGAATCTAATGATACATCACAGGCAGATCCTTTGAGAACTTGTCGAGGGGCCTCTACCCTCACCAAAACCTGGGTGTCAGGGAAGGCTTTTCAGAGTAACCATTGCGTTGAGGTCCATAGGTTGAACCTACGTAAACCAGGGTTGAGATGCAGGAAGAATTTCAGGCAGGGAAAACAGCATCCTGGAAGTCTACGTGACCAGGGAACCTTAGGACGTTCAAGAAATGAAAATGCCCTATGGGATGGAAGCCAAAGAGTGCAGAGGGCATTCCAGGGAAAAGACATCCGAGAAGAACGTGAGGAGCAGGCATGAAGGGAATTGGTCGTATCTTCAATATGATGGGAAAATACAAGAGCCGTTGGAGCAGGATGGTGACAGAATTGCATCTGCATTTCCAAACGGTCATCTTGCTCCACGTCACTAATGATTGGAGAGACTCAACTCCAAACGCCAAGGAGGGACCACTTCGCCCGAGTCCGATTGGGCCTCATTGCAATGTCTGTCCATAGCAGATGCTGGAGAAGCTGTGGAGCAAAGGGAACTCTCCTCCACGCTGAGTAGGAATGGGAGTTGGTACAGCCGGGATGGAAAAGAGTATGGAGGTTCGCGAAGGAACTAAAAGTAGAAGTAGCCTATGGTTCAGCAGTCCCACTCCCAGGCATAGATCCACCCCCAGTACAAGCCAACAAGCCAGATGCCCCGTTTGGGCACATCGATCTGTGCGCGCGCTCGCATGCGCATGCGCGATCGCCTGCGAGGCTGGGGGTGGGGCGGGGGCTGGGGCTCTGGCTGGAGTCGGTGCAAGCCCCGGGATTGCCTGAGGCAAGCCAAAGGAGCCCCAGAGGGAGACGGGACGGCCGGGCCGGTCGTCTGGTTTCCTGAAAGCCGAATGCGAATGCGGAGGGGCTCGCGGGCCGCGGGGAGGCAACCCAGGTCTGCAGCGGGAGTCGGGGCCCCGGCCACCCACTCACTCCCCCCGCCCCGGGAGGGGCTGGGGCTGCGGGGGTGGCGGGGGGGCGAGGGGGGTGTGGGTCCAAGAATTGGGACGCGGGGCGGGGGCTAAAGGACCTCTTCTGGTAGGCAAAAAAGCCTCCAGCACCCGGAATTCCCAGGTGGTCTCCCATCCAAGATACTAAACAGGCCCGACCCTGCTTAGCTTCCGAGATCAGACGAGATCGGGCGCCTTCAGGCCGGTAGGGCCGGAGACGGACGCGGCCGCCGCGGGGCGCCCTAAGAGCCTTGCGCTTCGCCTCCCTTTCGCTCTGACCTGCAGGTCGGGCCAACGGGCCGCCCCTCTCCTCGGGGGGCCGTGCTGTACTTGAGCCGCACGACCCGCGACCGCACTCCAGCCTGCTGACGCCGGCCCGGCCCCCGAACACCGCCAACACCAGACCAGCAACCGCCTGGCCGGGCCCGGGGGCCCGATGGGCTTCCAGGACCCCCCAGTGACCGGGAGGGCGTGCGTGCGTGCGCGCGGGGCCTGGGGGGTGGGCTGAGGGGTGCGGAGGTCTCGGCGCCCTCCCACCCCCGGCCACTCCAGACCCGGCCGCGCTGGCTGAGCGGGGCCTCCCCCCCCCCCCATCCCCTTCGCTGCTCAGGGCCGCGCGACCCCGGAGGTGTCGGTCTTCGGGGCCCGCCGCCTCCCGATCCCCGCGGCCCGGGGGCCTCTGAACCTCCTGCGGGCCTAGGCGCAGCGAATCTTGAGCGCCCAACTTGCCCGGCACCTGCCCGCTGCCCAAACCCACCGGGAGCCACGGAGGCGCGGTCGACCGGAGCGCCTCAGCCCCGCCCCTTTGCCCTACCGAGGCGCCCCCCTTGTCCCCACGCCGCCCGCCAAGCACCCGACCTTCCTGAGAGAGCAGACGAACCACAGGCAGGCACACAGACAGACAGACAGACAGACAGACACACACACACACACACACACACACACACGAGTGTGGTCTTTGGAAATACTTCTGTTCGTAGTTGCTGGGTTGAGCCCAACTCTTGTAGGACCCATGGAGTGCGGCCCATCAGGCTCCTCTGTCCGTGGCATTTCCCAGGCGAGAATACTGGAGTGGGTTGCCATTTCCTTCTCCAGGGGATCTTCCCGACCCAGGGATCAAACCCGAGTCTCCTGCGGGCGGATGCCTTGCCATCTGAACCAGCACATTGCGAATTCCCTAGGCAAAATACAAAGAAAAGAGCTCGTGTGCTACCAAGTGGAAAGATGATTGAAGAAACAGAAGGTGTCCTTTGTTGGTATCTTTGAATCTTTCTTTCGTTTTCGTTGATTTTTACTCTTAAGGCTACTTGAACAAGGCAAGAGAGAAACCCCAGAACTGAAAAGCAGTTGACTTTTTTGAAAGAAACCTGTGCAGGTTAAGCACTCTTCGTTTTTGAGAGATGGTGAAACTCAAAATCTTGATTCAACACATATGACTTTGGTGAACTTTATTTCAAATCTCCATGATGAACCCCTAAGGCGTCCAGGAAGAAAGAAGTAGAGCGGGAGACAAAAA
The DNA here is from genome assembly GCF_029407905.1 of Bubalus kerabau. Lineage (NCBI taxonomy): Eukaryota > Metazoa > Chordata > Mammalia > Artiodactyla > Bovidae > Bubalus > Bubalus kerabau. Next base: position 3,223,891 of record NW_026577894.1, on the reverse strand, counting down.
GAGCAACCTTTCCCCTTGGCGCCATCCCAACCAGCTGCTTAGTTCCTTCATCTCATGGACTACCATCTGGGCTTATCTGGTTTGTCTGATTCTTGTTTCGGGGCCCGTTTCTAGTCACAAGGCTGTCAACAGTGGGGGGTGGGGTGGGGTGGGGGGGAAGCCCTTCTTTCCATTCCACATGAGACCCAGTGGACAATCCAGGCCCTGGCCACTGCATAGAGCGTGCAGCAACAATATCAACGGTGATGCTGGTTAACAACGCAGATTCCTGGAATCCACTCCGTTGGCTACTGAGTGTGTGCGGTGGTGGTCTGGAACCTATACCTGGAAGCTTTCTTGATGATTGCAAATGACACCAAAGTCCGAGGACGATGGAAGATCTTCACGTTTCTGCAAGAGCCACACACCTCCAGAAGGAACCACAAGACTTGCCTGACATGGTCAAGGTCTAAGTATTGGACTACACGTCGGAAGGTCTCCACCTTTGCTATGGAAGTCAAACGATCTTTCTTGGAAATGAAAATGGATCAGAACGTTCACATTCTTCTAGAGCATTTGAAAAGCCCTAAACTGTAGAAATCTGCTGTACGAGTTCCTTGAAAGCAAGAACCCATACTGATGGATATGTCTTAATGCCTTAGATTGTGCCTTGAATATAGCGTACACATGAACCCAGGAAAGGAAAGAATGGAATCGCCAAGTATACAAAGAGATCAAAAGTGCCGAGCCAAGTGACACCTTGAGGCGTCCAAGAACTTTTCTGTCTTTCACACACTAAGTAAATCCTGAGCACCTACGATGAGCTGGGAGGCATGTAATAAGTTTCTGGATCTAGAAGGCGGAGAGAAGCAGACACAGAGTTCCTGCTTTCACTGAGACGAATCTAATGATACATCACAGGCAGATCCTTTGAGAACTTGTCGAGGGGCCTCTACCCTCACCAAAACCTGGGTGTCAGGGAAGGCTTTTCAGAGTAACCATTGCGTTGAGGTCCATAGGTTGAACCTACGTAAACCAGGGTTGAGATGCAGGAAGAATTTCAGGCAGGGAAAACAGCATCCTGGAAGTCTACGTGACCAGGGAACCTTAGGACGTTCAAGAAATGAAAATGCCCTATGGGATGGAAGCCAAAGAGTGCAGAGGGCATTCCAGGGAAAAGACATCCGAGAAGAACGTGAGGAGCAGGCATGAAGGGAATTGGTCGTATCTTCAATATGATGGGAAAATACAAGAGCCGTTGGAGCAGGATGGTGACAGAATTGCATCTGCATTTCCAAACGGTCATCTTGCTCCACGTCACTAATGATTGGAGAGACTCAACTCCAAACGCCAAGGAGGGACCACTTCGCCCGAGTCCGATTGGGCCTCATTGCAATGTCTGTCCATAGCAGATGCTGGAGAAGCTGTGGAGCAAAGGGAACTCTCCTCCACGCTGAGTAGGAATGGGAGTTGGTACAGCCGGGATGGAAAAGAGTATGGAGGTTCGCGAAGGAACTAAAAGTAGAAGTAGCCTATGGTTCAGCAGTCCCACTCCCAGGCATAGATCCACCCCCAGTACAAGCCAACAAGCCAGATGCCCCGTTTGGGCACATCGATCTGTGCGCGCGCTCGCATGCGCATGCGCGATCGCCTGCGAGGCTGGGGGTGGGGCGGGGGCTGGGGCTCTGGCTGGAGTCGGTGCAAGCCCCGGGATTGCCTGAGGCAAGCCAAAGGAGCCCCAGAGGGAGACGGGACGGCCGGGCCGGTCGTCTGGTTTCCTGAAAGCCGAATGCGAATGCGGAGGGGCTCGCGGGCCGCGGGGAGGCAACCCAGGTCTGCAGCGGGAGTCGGGGCCCCGGCCACCCACTCACTCCCCCCGCCCCGGGAGGGGCTGGGGCTGCGGGGGTGGCGGGGGGGCGAGGGGGGTGTGGGTCCAAGAATTGGGACGCGGGGCGGGGGCTAAAGGACCTCTTCTGGTAGGCAAAAAAGCCTCCAGCACCCGGAATTCCCAGGTGGTCTCCCATCCAAGATACTAAACAGGCCCGACCCTGCTTAGCTTCCGAGATCAGACGAGATCGGGCGCCTTCAGGCCGGTAGGGCCGGAGACGGACGCGGCCGCCGCGGGGCGCCCTAAGAGCCTTGCGCTTCGCCTCCCTTTCGCTCTGACCTGCAGGTCGGGCCAACGGGCCGCCCCTCTCCTCGGGGGGCCGTGCTGTACTTGAGCCGCACGACCCGCGACCGCACTCCAGCCTGCTGACGCCGGCCCGGCCCCCGAACACCGCCAACACCAGACCAGCAACCGCCTGGCCGGGCCCGGGGGCCCGATGGGCTTCCAGGACCCCCCAGTGACCGGGAGGGCGTGCGTGCGTGCGCGCGGGGCCTGGGGGGTGGGCTGAGGGGTGCGGAGGTCTCGGCGCCCTCCCACCCCCGGCCACTCCAGACCCGGCCGCGCTGGCTGAGCGGGGCCTCCCCCCCCCCCATCCCCTTCGCTGCTCAGGGCCGCGCGACCCCGGAGGTGTCGGTCTTCGGGGCCCGCCGCCTCCCGATCCCCGCGGCCCGGGGGCCTCTGAACCTCCTGCGGGCCTAGGCGCAGCGAATCTTGAGCGCCCAACTTGCCCGGCACCTGCCCGCTGCCCAAACCCACCGGGAGCCACGGAGGCGCGGTCGACCGGAGCGCCTCAGCCCCGCCCCTTTGCCCTACCGAGGCGCCCCCCTTGTCCCCACGCCGCCCGCCAAGCACCCGAACTTCCTGAGAGAGCAGACGAACCACAGGCAGGCACACAGACAGACAGACAGACAGACAGACACACACACACACACACACACACACACGAGTGTGGTCTTTGGAAATACTTCTGTTCGTAGTTGCTGGGTTGAGCCCAACTCTTGTAGGACCCATGGAGTGCGGCCCATCAGGCTCCTCTGTCCGTGGCATTTCCCAGGCGAGAATACTGGAGTGGGTTGCCATTACCTTCTCCAGGGGATCTTCCCGACCCAGGGATCAAACCCGAGTCTCCTGCGGGCTGATGCCTTGCCATCTGAACCAGCACATTGCGAATTCCCTAGGCAAAATACAAAGAAAAGAGCTCGTGTGCTACTAAGTGGAAAGATGATTGAAGAAACAGAAGGTGTCCTTTGTTGGTATCTTTGAATCTTTCTTTAGTTTTCGTTCATTTTTACTCTTAAGGCTACTTGAACAAGGCAAGAGAGAAACCCCAGAACTGAAAAGCAGTTGACTTTTTTGAAAGAAACCTGTGCAGGTTAAGCACTCTTCGTTTTTGAGAGATGGTGAAACGCAAAATCTTGATTCAACACATATGACTTTGGTGAACTTTATTTCAAATCTCCATGATGAACCCCTAAGGCGTCCAGGAAGAAAGAAGTAGAGCGGGAGACAAAAAGAGCAACCTTTCCCCTTGGCGCCATCCCAACCAGCTGCTTAGTTCCTTCATCTCATGGACTACCATCTGGGCTTATCTGGTTTGTCTGATTCTTGTTTCGGGGCCCGTTTCTAGTCACAAGGCTGTCAACAGTGGGGGGTGGGGTGGGGTGGGGGGGAAGCCCTTCTTTCCATTCCACATGAGACCCAGTGGACAATCCAGGCCCTGGCCACTGCATAGAGCGTGCAGCAACAATATCAACGGTGATGCTGGTTAACAACGCAGATTCCTGGAATCCACTCCGTTGGCTACTGAGTGTGTGCGGTGGTGGTCTGGAACCTATACCTGGAAGCTTTCTTGATGATTGCAAATGACACCAAAGTCCGAGGACGATGGAAGATCTTCACGTTTCTGCAAGAGCCACACACCTCCAGAAGGAACCACAAGACTTGCCTGACATGGTCAAGGTCTAAGTATTGGACTACACGTCGGAAGGTCTCCACCTTTGCTATGGAAGTCAAACGATCTTTCTTGGAAATGAAAATGGATCACACTGAACGTTCACATTCTTCTAGAGCATTTGAAAAGCCCTAAACTGTAGAAATCTGCTGTACGAGTTCCTTGAAAGCAAGAACCCATACTGATGGATATGTCTTAATGCCTTAGATTGTGCCTTGAATATAGCGTACACATGAACCCAGGAAAGGAAAGAATGGAATCGCCAAATATACAAAGAGATCAAAAGTGCCGAGCCAAGTGACACCTTGAGGCGTCCAAGAACTTTTCTGTCTTTCACACACTAAGTAAATCCTGAGCACCTACGATGAGCTGGGAGGCATGTAATAAGTTTCTGGATCTAGAAGGCGGAGAGAAGCAGACACAGAGTTCCTGCTTTCACTGAGACGAATCTAATGATACATCACAGGCAGATCCTTTGAGAACTTGTCGAGGGGCCTCTACCCTCACCAAAACCTGGGTGTCAGGGAAGGCTTTTCAGAGTAACCATTGCGTTGAGGTCCATAGGTTGAACCTACGTAAACCAGGGTTGAGATGCAGGAAGAATTTCAGGCAGGGAAAACAGCATCCTGGAAGTCTACGTGACCAGGGAACCTTAGGACGTTCAAGAAATGAAAATGCCCTATGGGATGGAAGCCAAAGAGTGCAGAGGGCATTCCAGGGAAAAGACATCCGAGAAGAACGTGAGGAGCAGGCATGAAGGGAATTGGTCGTATCTTCAATATGATGGGAAAATACAAGAGCCGTTGGAGCAGGATGGTGACAGAATTGCATCTGCATTTCCAAACGGTCATCTTGCTCCACGTCACTAATGATTGGAGAGACTCAACTCCAAACGCCAAGGAGGGACCACTTCGCCCGAGTCCGATTGGGCCTCATTGCAATGTCTGTCCATAGCAGATGCTGGAGAAGCTGTGGAGCAAAGGGAACTCTCCTCCACGCTGAGTAGGAATGGGAGTTGGTACAGCCGGGATGGAAAAGAGTATGGAGGTTCGCGAAGGAACTAAAAGTAGAAGTAGCCTATGGTTCAGCAGTCCCACTCCCAGGCATAGATCCACCCCCAGTACAAGCCAACAAGCCAGATGCCCCGTTTGGGCACATCGATCTGTGCGCGCGCTCGCATGCGCATGCGCGATCGCCTGCGAGGCTGGGGGTGGGGCGGGGGCTGGGGCTCTGGCTGGAGTCGGTGCAAGCCCCGGGATTGCCTGAGGCAAGCCAAAGGAGCCCCAGAGGGAGACGGGACGGCCGGTCGTCTGGTTTCCTGAAAGCCGAATGCGAATGCGGAGGGGCTCGCGGGCCGCGGGGAGGCAACCCAGGTCTGCAGCGGGAGTCGGGGCCCCGGCCACCCACTCACTCCCCCCGCCCCGGGAGGGGCTGGGGCTGCGGGGGTGGCGGGGGGGCGAGGGGGGTGTGGGTCCAAGAATTGGGACGCGGGGCGGGGGCTAAAGGACCTCTTCTGGTAGGCAAAAAAGCCTCCAGCACCCGGAATTCCCAGGTGGTCTCCCATCCAAGATACTAAACAGGCCCGACCCTGCTTAGCTTCCGAGATCAGACGAGATCGGGCGCCTTCAGGCCGGTAGGGCCGGAGACGGACGCGGCCGCCGCGGGGCGCCCTAAGAGCCTTGCGCTTCGCCTCCCTTTCGCTCTGACCTGCAGGTCGGGCCAACGGGCCGCCCCTCTCCTCGGGGGGCCGTGCTGTACTTGAGCCGCACGACCCGCGACCGCACTCCAGCCTGCTGACGCCGGCCCGGCCCCCGAACACCGCCAACACCAGACCAGCAACCGCCTGGCCGGGCCCGGGGGCCCGATGGGCTTCCAGGACCCCCCAGTGACCGGGAGGGCGTGCGTGCGTGCGCGCGGGGCCTGGGGGGTGGGCTGAGGGGTGCGGAGGTCTCGGCGCCCTCCCACCCCCGGCCACTCCAGACCCGGCCGCGCTGGCTGAGCGGGGCCTCCCCCCCCCCCATCCCCTTCGCTGCTCAGGGCCGCGCGACCCCGGAGGTGTCGGTCTTCGGGGCCCGCCGCCTCCCGATCCCCGCGGCCCGGGGGCCTCTGAACCTCCTGCGGGCCTAGGCGCAGCGAATCTTGAGCGCCCAACTTGCCCGGCACCTGCCCGCTGCCCAAACCCACCGGGAGCCACGGAGGCGCGGTCGACCGGAGCGCCTCAGCCCCGCCCCTTTGCCCTACCGAGGCGCCCCCCTTGTCCCCACGCCGCCCGCCAAGCACCCGAACTTCCTGAGAGAGCAGACGAACCACAGGCAGGCACAACACAGACAGACAGACACACACACACACACACACACACACACACACACGAGTGTGGTCTTTGGAAATACTTCTGTTCGTAGTTGCTGGGTTGAGCCCAACTCTTGTAGGACCCATGGAGTGCGGCCCATCAGGCTCCTCTGTCCGTGGCATTTCCCAGGCGAGAATACTGGAGTGGGTTGCCATTTCCTTCTCCAGGGGATCTTCCCGACCCAGGGATCAAACCCGAGTCTCCTGCAGGCGGATGCCTTGCCATCTGAACCAGCACATTGCGAATTCCCTAGGCAAAATACAAAGAAAAGAGCTCGTGTGCTACTAAGTGGAAAGATGATTGAAGAAACAGAAGGTGTCCTTTGTTGGTATCTTTGAATCTTTCTTTCGTTTTCGTTGATTTTTACTCTTAAGGCTACTTGAACAAGGCAAGAGAGAAACCCCAGAACTGAAAAGCAGTTGACTTTTTTGAAAGAAACCTGTGCAGGTTAAGCACTCTTCGTTTTTGAGAGATGGTGAAACGCAAAATCTTGATTCAACACATATGACTTTGGTGAACTTTATTTCAAATCTCCATGATGAACCCCTAAGGCGTCCAGGAAGAAAGGAGTAGAGCGGGAGACAAAAAGAGCAACCTTTCCCCTTGGCGCCATCCCAACCAGCTGCTTAGTTCCTTCATCTCATGGACTACCATCTGGGCTTATCTGGTTTGTCTGATTCTTGTTTCGGGGCCCGTTTCTAGTCACAAGGCTGTCAACAGTGTGGGGTGGGGTGGGGTGGGGGGGAAGCCCTTCTTTCCATTCCACATGAGACCCAGTGGACAATCCAGGCCCTGGCCACTGCATAGAGCGTGCAGCAACAATATCAACGGTGATGCTGGTTAACAACGCATATTCCTGGAATCCACTCCGTTGGCTACTGAGTGTGTGCGGTGGTGGTCTGGAACCTATACCTGGAAGCTTTCTTGATGATTGCAAATGACACCAAAGTCCGAGGACGATGGAAGATCTTCACGTTTCTGCAAGAGCCACACACCTCCAGAAGGAACCACAAGACTTGCCTGACATGGTCAAGGTCTAAGTATTGGACTACACGTCGGAAGGTCTCCACCTTTGCTATGGAAGTCAAACGATCTTTCTTGGAAATGAAAATGGATCACACTGAACGTTCACATTCTTCTAGAGCATTTGAAAAGCCCTAAACTGTAGAAATCTGCTGTACGAGTTCCTTGAAAGCAAGAACCCATACTGATGGATATGTCTTAATGCCTTAGATTGTGCCTTGAATATAGCGTACACATGAACCCAGGAAAGGAAAGAATGGAATCGCCAAATATACAAAGAGATCAAAAGTGCCGAGCCAAGTGACACCTTGAGGCGTCCAAGAACTTTTCTGTCTTTCACACACTAAGTAAATCCTGAGCACCTACGATGAGCTGGGAGGCATGTAATAAGTTTCTGGATCTAGAAGGCGGAGAGAAGCAGACACAGAGTTCCTGCTTTCACTGAGACGAATCTAATGATACATCACAGGCAGATCCTTTGAGAACTTGTCGAGGGGCCTCTACCCTCACCAAAACCTGGGTGTCAGGGAAGGCTTTTCAGAGTAACCATTGCGTTGAGGTCCATAGGTTGAACCTACGTAAACCAGGGTTGAGATGCAGGAAGAATTTCAGGCAGGGAAAACAGCATCCTGGAAGTCTACGTGACCAGGGAACCTTAGGACGTTCAAGAAATGAAAATGCCCTATGGGATGGAAGCCAAAGAGTGCAGAGGGCATTCCAGGGAAAAGACATCCGAGAAGAACGTGAGGAGCAGGCATGAAGGGAATTGGTCGTATCTTCAATATGATGGGAAAATACAAGAGCCGTTGGAGCAGGATGGTGACAGAATTGCATCTGCATTTCCAAACGGTCATCTTGCTCCACGTCACTAATGATTGGAGAGACTCAACTCCAAACGCCAAGGAGGGACCACTTCGCCCGAGTCCGATTGGGCCTCATTGCAATGTCTGTCCATAGCAGATGCTGGAGAAGCTGTGGAGCAAAGGGAACTCTCCTCCACGCTGAGTAGGAATGGGAGTTGGTACAGCCGGGATGGAAAAGAGTATGGAGGTTCGCGAAGGAACTAAAAGTAGAAGTAGCCTATGGTTCAGCAGTCCCACTCCCAGGCATAGATCCACCCCCAGTACAAGCCAACAAGCCAGATGCCCCGTTTGGGCACATCGATCTGTGCGCGCGCTCGCATGCGCATGCGCGATCGCCTGCGAGGCTGGGGGTGGGGCGGGGGCTGGGGCTCTGGCTGGAGTCGGTGCAAGCCCCGGGATTGCCTGAGGCAAGCCAAAGGAGCCCCAGAGGGAGACGGGACGGCCGGTCGTCTGGTTTCCTGAAAGCCGAATGCGAATGCGGAGGGGCTCGCGGGCCGCGGGGAGGCAACCCAGGTCTGCAGCGGGAGTCGGGGCCCCGGCCACCCACTCACTCCCCCCGCCCCGGGAGGGGCTGGGGCTGCGGGGGTGGCGGGGGGGCGAGGGGGGTGTGGGTCCAAGAATTGGGACGCGGGGCGGGGGCTAAAGGACCTCTTCTGGTAGGCAAAAAAGCCTCCAGCACCCGGAATTCCCAGGTGGTCTCCCATCCAAGATACTAAACAGGCCCGACCCTGCTTAGCTTCCGAGATCAGACGAGATCGGGCGCCTTCAGGCCGGTAGGGCCGGAGACGGACGCGGCTGCCGCGGGGCGCCCTAAGAGCCTTGCGCTTCGCCTCCCTTTCGCTCTGACCTGCAGGTCGGGCCAACGGGCCGCCCCTCTCCTCGGGGGGCCGTGCTGTACTTGAGCCGCACGACCCGCGACCGCACTCCAGCCTGCTGACGCCGGCCCGGCCCCCGAACACCGCCAACACCAGACCAGCAACCGCCTGGCCGGGCCCGGGGGCCCGATGGGCTTCCAGGACCCCCCAGTGACCGGGAGGGCGTGCGTGCGTGCGCGCGGGGCCTGGGGGGTGGGCTGAGGGGTGCGGAGGTCTCGGCGCCCTCCCACCCCCGGCCACTCCAGACCCGGCCGCGCTGGCTGAGCGGGGCCTCCCCCCCCATCCCCTTCGCTGCTCAGGGCCGCGCGACCCCGGAGGTGTCGGTCTTCGGGGCCCACCGCCTCCCGATCCCCGCGGCCCGGGGGCCTCTGAACCTCCTGCGGGCCTAGGCGCAGCGAATCTTGAGCGCCCAACTTGCCCGGCACCTGCCCGCTGCCCAAACCCACTGGGAGCCACGGAGGCGCGGTCGACCGGAGCGCCTCAGCCCCGCCCCTTTGCCCTACCGAGGCGCCCCCCTTGTCCCCACGCCGCCCGCCAAGCACCCGACCTTCCTGAGAGAGCAGACGAACCACAGGCAGGCACACAGACAGACAGACAGACAGACACACACACACACACACACACACACACGAGTGTGGTCTTTGGAAATACTTCTGTTCGTAGTTGCTGGGTTGAGCCCAACTCTTGTAGGACCCATGGAGTGCGGCCCATCAGGCTCCTCTGTCCGTGGCATTTCCCAGGCGAGAATACTGGAGTGGGTTGCCATTTCCTTGTCCAGGGGATCTTCCCGACCCAGGGATCAAACCCGAGTCTCCTGCGGGCGGATGCCTTGCCATCTGAACCAGCACATTGCGAATTCCCTTGGCAAAATACAAAGAAAAGAGCTCGTGTGCTACTAAGTGGAAAGATGATTGAAGAAACAGAAGGTGTCCTTTGTTGGTATCTTTGAATCTTTCTTTCGTTTTCGTTGATTTTTACTCTTAAGGCTACTTGAACGAGGCAAGAGAGAAACCCCAGAACTGAAAAGCAGTTGACTTTTTTGAAAGAAACCTGTGCAGGTTAAGCACTCTTCGTTTTTGAGAGATGGTGAAACGCAAAATCTTGATTCAACACATATGACTTTGGTGAACTTTATTTCAAATCTCCATGATGAACCCCTAAGGCGTCCAGGAAGAAAGGAGTAGAGCGGGAGACAAAAAGAGCAACCTTTCCCCTTGGCGCCATCCCAACCAGCTGCTTAGTTCCTTCATCTCATGGACTACCATCTGGGCTTATCTGGTTTGTCTGATTCTTGTTTCGGGGCCCGTTTCTAGTCACAAGGCTGTCAACAGTGTGGGGTGGGGTGGGGTGGGGGGGAAGCCCTTCTTTCCATTCCACATGAGACCCAGTGGACAATCCAGGCCCTGGCCACTGCATAGAGCGTGCAGCAACAATATCAACGGTGATGCTGGTTAACAACGCATATTCCTGGAATCCACTCCTTTGGCTACTGACTGTGTGTGGTGGTGGTCTGGAACCTATACCTGGAAGCTTTCTTTATGATTGCAAATGACACCAAAGTCTGAGGACGAGGGAAGATCTTCACATTTCTGCAAGAGCCACACACCTCCAGAAGGAACCACAAGACTTGCTTGAAATGGTCAAGGTATAAGTATTGGACTAAAGGTTGCAAGGTCTCCACAATTCTATGGAAATCAAAATATCTTTCTTTGAAGTGAAAATGGATCATACTCAACGTTCACGGTCTTGTAGAGCTTTTGAGAAGCCCTAAATTGTAGAAATCTGCTGTACGAGTTCCTTGAAAGCAAGAACCTATATTTATGGATATGTCTTAGTGCCTTAGATTGTGCCTTGATTATAGTGTACACGTCAACCCAGGAAATAAAGAATTGAATCGCCAAATATACAAAGAGATCAAAAGTGCCGAGCCAAGTGACACCTTGACGCTTCCAAGAACTTTTCTGTCTTTCACACACTAAGTAAATCCTGAGCACCTACGATGAGCTGGGAGGCATGTAATAAGTTTCTGGAACTAGAAGGCGGAGAGAAGCAGACACAGAGTTCCTGCTTTCACTGAGACGAATCTAATGATACATCACAGGCAGATCCTTTGAGAACTTGTCGAGGGGCCTCTACCCTCACCAAAACCTGGGTGTCAGGGAAGGCTTTTCAGAGTAACAATTGAGTTGAGGTCCATAGGTTGAACCTACGTAAACCAGGGTTAAGATGCAGGACGAATTTCAGGCAGGGAAAATAGCATCTTGGAAGGCTATGCGACCAGGGAAACTTAGAACATTCAAGAAATGAAAAATGCCCTATGGGATGGAAGCCAAAGAGTACAGAGGGCATTCCAGTTAAAAGACATCAGAGACTAACGTGGGGAACAAGCATGAAGGGATGTGATCATATATTCAATATGATGGGAAAATACAAGAGCAGTTGGGGCAGGGAGATGATAGAATTTCTCTGCATTTCCAAAATGTCATCTTGCTCCATAACACTAATGTTTGGAGCGACTCAACTCCAAGTTACAAGGAGGGACCACTTCCACGAGTTCGAATAGTCCTCATTGCAAAGTCTGTCAATAACGAATGCTAGAGAAGATGTGGACCAAAGGGAACTCGACTCCACATGCAGATTGTGTGGGTGAATTCTCTAAGAAATTAAGGGAAGGAGTGCTACATCTTGTTTATTGTATTGTGTTTGGGGGGAACTATTTTGGAATTAGAGGAGCCCATTTCTCAGTATATGATTTCCAAACTAGGCAAGTATAATTACAGTCTGATAAGATGTAACTCAAATAACTTCTGAATGTTAATTGATTTTGAAAGAGGAAATAATCTTGCAAGAGAAATGTAGACAAACAGGAAAAGCATAGTTGTCAATATATTAACCTAGAGATGCTACAAATATTGTTTAAGAAATATGAAAGTTTCATGGAGTATTTCACATGAAGGAATTATTTCCTCTTAAAAGTCAAAAGGGCTTCCCTGGTGGCTCAGAGGTTAAAGCATCTGCCTGCAATGCAGAAGACCTGGGTTTGATCCCTGAGTCAGAAAGATCCCCTGGAGAAGGAAATGGCAACCCACTCCAGTATTCTTGCCTGGAGAATCCCATGGATGGAGGAGCCTGGTGGGCTACAGTCCACTGGGTCGCAAAGAGTCAGATACTACTGAGCAACTTAACTAACTTAACAGTCAAAAAGGATCATGAGTCCACTCATAAAAATGATTTGTTCTTCAGTTTTATCATGAATTACCTGACTAAAAGATGATTATGTATTGTATTATTCCTTCAAAATTATAGCACATTGTTCACTTTCCAGATTTTTATTTAATTGATATTTATTTAACATTGACTCTGTGCCAGCACTGCAAAACCCACCCACTCACCCTACACCAATTTTGTGACTTCATTAGAAACCACTTAATCAAGCAAATTCTATAGTTACCTCTATTTTACATCCTAAATTGGCACATTATATGTCGCCCTACTTAACACTATTAAGATTATCTCTTTTTTAAAAATTCTTGATAAATCTAATTCCTGGCTTCCTCACAAAATAATTTAAATTATATAAAAACTGGAACTTTGTCTAATTTATCACTGTATTCTTAGCTCTTCGAGGAATATTAGTACTAGATATTCAAAAGACTCGTATTAAATGAAAATGATTTCAGTGGGTCTCAAAATAACTTGTCTTTAAAAGGCATTGGTGCGGGGAGCTGCCCGTCAGAACGGGGTCCTTTGTCCGAAGGACACAGCTCTGGGAGCTGCCTCAGTCCTTGAGGGTTTGCTTGCAAACATAGCTCTCTGTCCCGCCACCCCAGAGATTAGGCGCTTATTTACTGCAGGCACCTGGAGTTCTGTGCAAACTTCTCACGCACAGAGAAATATTATCTGGTGTAAGAAATAATAACAGGGTGCCATTCCCATGCTCTCAAGATTTCTTGTGACTGTTTGTAAGATGTGTAGGTCAAACAAAGAAAATGTTAACTGTCTTGTCTTTCTCACGCTCTTCTGTATAAATGTGAGATGCTGAATAAAGTTGGTGTCAGACTGCGTCCCTTCGTGGAGACGTGTCTGAACCTCTCGACCCCATCTTTGTTGGAGATTTCTCTTGCTTTCGTTTCTTTTCTCAGCCCCGCCGTGCACGTTCTCGGGACCTGATCGACTTTGCCGTCTAGCACCGGCACATTGGTGCCATTTAAAGTAGATATTAGGTTTCCATTTTCTCATCAATGATTCGTTTCATTGGTTTTGTCATTTCAGATAACTTTCTTGAACATCAGATCATGGAAGATAGAAATAATGTTACTGAATTTATCCTCTTAGAACTTTCTATGGACAAGAAAGTCCAGATCCTCTGCTTTTTATTTTTCTTATTCTGTTACCTGGCTATTTGGTTGGGGAATTTGATCATTGTGATTTCTATTACATGCAGTCAGCTAATCACCCAGCCCATGTACTTCTTCCTTAACTGCCTTGCACTCTCAGATCTTTTCTACACCTCCACTGTGACACCCAAACTCATGACTGACTTACTGATGGAAAAGAGGCCATTTCCTATAAAAACTGCATGACACAGCTTTTCACCACCTACTTCTTTGGGGAGGGGGGAATGAGGTCTTCACCCTCACAGGGATGGCCTGTGACTGCTATGTGGTCATCAGCAAACCTCTCCACGACGCCATCACCATGAACAGGCAAAAACGTCACTCAATTCTCATAGCGTCGTGTGCAGGGGGACTTCTTCATTCTCTTGGTCTCTTTCTTCTTGCGATTGTTTCACCTTTCTGTGGCCCCAGTGAAATAGACCACTATTTCTGTGATGCATATCTTTTGTTGAAACTAGCCTGCACTGATACACACAAAATTGGCTTTTTTGTCATTGCCAATTCTGGCTTGATGGGACTGGTGCTCTTTGTGGTTTTGATGGCCTCCTACATTTTGATTCTGTATAATGTGTGCACATATTCTGCAGAAAGCCACCATAAAGCACTTTCCACCTGTAGTTCCCACATCACAGTCCGTGATCCTCTTTTTCACACCTGTCATCTTTGTTTACATTAGACCTGCCACAACATTACCAGAGGATAAAGTGTTTACGCTCTTCTACACAATTATTGTCCCCATGCTCAACCCGCTTATCTACACACTTAGAAACATGGAGATGAAAAATTCCATAAGAAGAGTTTGGTGCAATAAAAGGTTCTGGGAAAGGAGCTTAATGATCTGAAGGTCATTCATCTCTGACGCCAGTGACTGTCTTCTCATCACTCCCTCTGTTGCTGAGTCTCTCCTGCTAATGGGAAAATCAGTCAGAATGTGTAAAAGCCAAGCCTCCAACAACAGCTTGCCGTCAGTGGTTCCTTCTTTATTTTCCTCTCAATGCGTTTTCCTTGATTTCACTTTTCACTAATAATCCCCTTTGATTAAAAAAAAAGAAAAGGAAACTTTTTACAGAGTAAAAACACACTGAAAAATCTGGAGGGAGAGTGATCCTGCCTGTATTGAAGGCTAAACCTGGGGGAGACTTCGCTCTCAAAATACTTGGCCTCAAGGTATAAAAGGTAGTAATATGTTACAAGGTAAAAGACAGTTAAAGAATCCACCTGCTAATGCAGGAGACACATGTTCAATCCTTGGGCCAGGAAGATCCTCTGGAGAAGGAAATGGCTACCCACTCCAGTGTTTTTGCCTGGGAAATCCCATGGAGAGAGGAATCTGGTGGGCTACAGCCCATGGGGATGCAAAACAGCTGGACATGATTCAGCGACTAAACAAAAACAAAAAGGCAGTTATAGGAAAATAAGAACAATCACATACTGCAAACTCCTTTCAGAACTATATACCTAGCCTCATATCCTACAACTCTAGATTTCTTTTAATCAAGTACCTAGAGATTTTTTTGTGTGTATTTGTGAACTGCTATTATTTTACTTAAGTGAAAAGAATATATAGATCTAAATACAACATAGTGTAAAGTCCAGCCTTATAGTCGACATGGCAAGTCTTACAGTCTGAAAAGCAAGTCACTGTGTGATCTGTTTGTGAAGTAACATTGTACGTATTGGGGGAAATATATGTGTATGTGTGTGTGTGTATATATATATATATATATATATATATATATATATATACAAACTCATGCTATTTGAACTGGGTTTGACATTAAGTATACATGATCAAGGAATAAATAAACTACAACTGACTTTGCTACAAAAAAGAAGAAAATATAAATCCTTTAGTTCCTCAAAACAGATGATTTATCTCAAAGTAAAAGACTTTCACTTACTATCTAAATTCAAGTGTAGAATAATCCTAAAATAATATTTGACAAAATATAGATCAGACTCAGTGATGGGAATATATATATATATATATATATTCTGCTGCTGTGCTTAGGTGTTTCTGACTCTGTGGCCACATGGACTGTAGCCCACCAGGCTTCTCTGTCCATGGGATTCTCCAGGCACAAATATCGGAGTGGGTTGCCATGTTCTCCTCCAGGGGATCTTCCCAAGCCAGGGACTGAACCCAGGTCTCCCACATTGCAGGCAGACTCTTTACCAACTGAGCCATCAGGGAAGCCCAAGTATACTGGAGTGGGTAGCCTATCTCTTCCCCAGGGGATTTTCCCGACCCAGGAATCAACCAGGGGTCTCCTGCATTGCAGGTGGATTCTTTACCAGTTGAGCTACCAGGGAAGTCTAATGTGTATACATCCATACCTATAGGATTTTCATGATTTTCTAGGGCAAAGTATACATTTTGTTTGAAATACATTTTTAAGATTGCTGCATTTTCTTATGAAAATGTGCATAGTTTTGGATATAAAATGTAACTATTAAGAGTATAGATTTGTATTCTATATAATGAGTTAAACTATATTTAATACTATAGATTTATTTTAGGTAATAGGATATTTTCTAATGTTTCTCTCTCAAATAATGTAATATTTTTTAGAATTAATAGGACAGATTATGGATTTTAAAGAATCATATTATTACTATGTCATAAAAATGTTGTTAACTGTTCTCCACACAAAGATAGGCCATATTAATATTTGGCTATATTATGTGTGTGTCTCCTTCAGAATTTTCCACAGTTTATTATGACTCACACAGTCAAAGGCTATGGCATAGTCAATAAAGCAGAAAGAGACGTTTTTCTGGAACTCTCTTGCTTTTTCGATGATCCAGCAGGTGTTGGCAATTTGATCTCTGGTTCCTCTGCCTTTTCTAAAACCAGCTTGAACATCTGGAAGTTCATGGTGCACGTATTGCTGAAGCCTGGCTTGGAGAATTTTGAGCATTACTTTACGAGCAACAAAGATCTGTCTAGTCAAAGCTATAGTTTTTCCAGCAGTCATGTATGGATGTGAGAGTTGGACTATAAAGAAAGCTGAGGGCCGAAGGATTGATGCTTTTGAACTGTGGTGTTGGAGAAGACTCTTGAGAGTCCCTTGGACTGCAAGGAGATCCAACCAGTCCATCCTAAAGGAGATCAGTCCTGGGTGTTCATTGGAAGGACTGATGTTGAAGCTAAAACTCCAACACTTTGGCCACCTGATGAGAAGAGCTGACGCATTTGAAAAGACCCTGATGCTTGGAAAGGTTGAGGGGAGGAGGAGAAGGGGACAACAGAGGATGAGATGGCTGGATGGCATCACTGACTCAATGGACATGGGTTTGGGTGGACTCCGGGAGTTGGTGATGGACGGGGAGGCCTGGTGTGCTGCAGTACATGGGGTCTCAAAGAGTCAGACACGACTGAGGGCCTGAACTGAACTGAATATGTATGTGTCCTATTTTTGTACTTGCAAGATACTTTGCAAATATTATTTTGCATATTTTGCTGAATATTTAAATGTCAAAAAAGAATGGTGTTTCAGAATTGTAAATAATAATCTTAAGGAGGCAGAAGTTATCAAAGTAACTGAATGAATATGTTGTAAATAATGTAAATCAACCAAATCTTACTTAATTTCCCAATTGAATTATCTCCTCAAGTGGATCAGTTGTTTGGAGTTACATTTTCATAAAGATCATCCATTCGTCTTCCCAGATAGTTGTGAATATCTGGTAATAACTGATATTTTTCAATATCCCCATCTCTGTGTTTGCTTATAGTGTTTAACAGCCTTCCATAGAGACCTCAGCTCTGCCTTCATGTGTAAATTAAGCAGAAACCATAATCCATGACCTTCAGCCATGAACTACAGAGTTTAATACCAGATATTTTGGGTGAGGAATTTTTAAAAAAGATGCTTACAATATATGCCATTCTTATCTCTCCTGTTAATAAATACAAGTACTAGGAAATAAAGAGGCCAGAATATATTGCTTCATTTCACAGAGACATCATTCATACAAATCTCTCTCTCTCGGAATGAGGCTTAAAATAAGACATTATTCTGCCTGCCTCATTCAGTCTGGATTCATGAGCAGTTCAGGTTGTGGGGTGGTGGTTGCTTTTCGCTACTAAATCACACTGTATGAGAAAACTCATATATTGAGTTTAATTCCTATTATGTGGGGATTTCTTATGTTATGTCAGTTCAGTTCAGTTCAGTCGCTCAGTCGTGTCCGACTCTTCGTGACCCCATGAATCGCAGCACGCCAGGCCTCCCTCTCCATCACCAACTCCTGGACTTCACTCAGACTCACGTCCATCGAGTCAGTGATGCCATCCAGCCATCTCATCCTCTGTCGTCCCCTTCTCCTCTTGCCCCCAATCCCTCCCAGCATCAGGGTCTTTTCCAAAGAGTCAACTCTTTGCATGAGGTGGCCAAAGTACTGGAGCTTCAGCTTCAGCATCATTCCTTCCAAAGAAATCCCAGGGCTGATCTCCTTCAGAATGGACTGGTTGCATCTCCTTGCAGTCCAAGGGACTCTCAGGAGTCTTCTCCAACACCACAGTTCAAAAGCATCAGTTCTTCAGTGCTCAGCCTTCTTCATGGTCCAACTCTCACATCCATACATGACTACAGGAAAACCATAGCCTTGACTAGACGGACCTTTGTTGGCAAAGTAATGTCTCTGCTTTTGAATATGCTATCTAGGTTGTTCATAACTTTTCTTCCAAGGAGTAAGCGTCTTTTAATTTCATGGCTGCAGTCACCATCTGCAGTGATTTTGGAGCCCCCCAAAATAAAGTCTGATACTGTTTCCACTATTTCCCCATCTAGTTCCCATGAAGCGATGGGACCAGATGCCGTGATCTTCGTTTTCTGTGTGTCGAGCTTTAAGCCAAGTTTTTCACTCTCCACTTTCACTTTCATCAAGAGGCTTTTGAGTTCCTCTTCACTTTCTGCCATAAGGGTGGTGTCATCTGCATATCTGAGGTTATTGATATTATCCCGGCAATCTTGATTCCAGCTTGTGTTTCTTCCAGTCCAGCGTTTCTCATGATGTATTCTGCATAGAAATTAAATAAGCAGGGTGACAATATACAGCCTTGACGTACTCCTTTTCCTATTTGGACCCAGTCTGTTTTCCCATGTCCAGTTCTAACTGTTGCTTCCTGACCGGCATACAGATTTCTCAAGAGGCAGGTCAGGTGTTCTGGTATTCCCATCTCTTTCAGAATTTTATACAATTTATTGTGATCCATGTAGTCAAAGGCTTTGGCATCGTCAATAAAGCAGAAATAGATGTTTTTCTGGAACTCTCTTGCTTTTTCCATGATCCAGCAGATGTTGGCAATTTGATCTCTGGTTCCTCTGCCTTTTCTAAAACCAGCTTGAACATCTGGAAGTTCACGGTTCGTGTATTGCTGAAGCCTGGCTTGGAGAATTTTGAGCATTACTTTACTAGCATGTGAGATGAGTGCAATTGTGCGGTAGTCTGAGCATTCTTTGGCATTGCTTTCTTTGGGATTGGAATGAAAACTGACCTTTTCCAGTCCTGTGGCCACTGCTGAGTTTTCCAAATTTGCTGGCATATTGAGTGCAGCACTTTCACAGCATCATCTTTCAGGATTTGAAACAGCTCCTCTGGAATTCCATCACCTCCACTAGCTTTGTTCGTAGTGATGCTTTCTAAGGCCCACTTGACTTCACATTCCAGCATGTCTGGCTCTAGGTCAGTGATCACACCGTCGTGATTATCTGGGTCGTGAAGATCTTTTCTGCACAGTTCTTCTGTGTATTCTTGCCACCTCTTCTTAATATCTGCTGCTTCTGTTAGGTCCATACCATTTCTGTCCTTTATCGAGCCCATCTTTGCATGAAATGTCCCCTTGGTATCTCTAATTTTCTTGAAGAGATCTCTAGTCTTTCCCATTCTGTTGTTTTCCTCTATTTCTTTGCATTGATCGCTGAGGAAGGCTTGCTTATCTCTCCTTGCTGTTCTTTGGAACTCTGCATTCAGAGGCTTATATCTTTCCTTATCTCCTTTGCTTTTCACTTCTCTTCTTTTTCCAGCTAAGTCATACAGTGACTCACTTAGTGGCTCAGTCACACACTTGATAATGTAAGGAACAACACTTCTTGAAACAGGCAATATAGAAAACAATAGCAGTAATAGTAGAATCATAATTAAGAAGTTAAGTCAAGAACTTCTAGTAGGTGTAGCCCAGTGACATCTCCATGTCATCTGACTTAGTTTGCTGAATGACTATAGCTTGCTGTTGATATCCTGGTTGTAGATCCTGAGCATCTGATCTTGATTCAAAGACTGGTTATTGAGATAAGCTTTAGAAACAAACTCAGAATGTCCTTTTTAACAACTTAATTAAACCTCTTAGCAATGTAACATAACCACAAGGAACTATCTCAGGAGTGCGTCTTAGTAAATACAGACCTTAACTTAAAAAACTGGAACTTAATATTCAGTGAAACATAATAGATGCCATAGGCCTGACATCAGTTAGGTGGATTTTTCTTTTAGAGCTCCCCAGTATACGTTGAGATTTCTGTATATGTCGGGAGACAGTCTTTTTATTTACCTGAGAAGGCTGTTCAGAACACAAGTGTCTCCAGCTTCTGGAGGGATGAGGCAGAGAGAAAAAAGGTATAATTTCACCCGTAGGAGTAAATCACTAGATTGTTTTAAATGACCAGTAACTCGAGGAGAAGTGCTTCTTTATATCTGAAAACACAGAGTAAAAATCAACAATATGTCAGACAAAAAGTCGTGAAAATTGCGGTCATATTTAGCAGTCTACTCCATCCCATGCAATTGATCCCTTTGTTCTGCTGTCCTTGCCCAATGGCCAAGGACATCAGTGAAAGCAGTAGTCGCGAAGAAACTCATGAAGCTCTTGTGAATGTCTGTATGACCTGTCCAGCAAAGTGGGTGCCCTGATCACTGGAGATTGTGGAAAGCACCTTTTAACCATTTTTTCTATTCTGAGATATTAATTCTGAAGCCAGGAAAGGCATTATCAAATAAAAATGAGGTTTGTCAGGGAGCCAGGAAAAGCCAAGTGGCCACGTTGGACCTCTCATAGCCCCAACCCTTTGGTTTATGGCCATTTTTAATCCATTTTAAATTCCCTGAAGAGGCGTTAACTTTTGTAGAAGCAGAATGAGCTTTGTTCATATGTGCTGTAGTCTGTTATCAAAAGCCACATTCCAAGAAAACTTTGTTCTTTTAATCAGTGAGAGAAAACCAAATTCCAGTTTGGTAACAGCTTATATTCACTGTGAAACAATAGTTATTCACTTAGTCATAGTCACAGTAAGACTTCAAAGGCAGTTTAATGTCTTAACAAACTTGTAGCATGCACAAAACTCTTCTTTCACTTGCAACACACCTTTTTGCACTTTCTGTATTCGTCACTTCATTTGTCCACTTAGAGGACAGCCACCTGTACGTTTAGACTTCCTTTGCTTTTCCTTAATAGAATGTAATTCCATTCCTTATTACTTTTTATTAAAAACACACATCTTACTTTTCTTCAGAAACCATGACTTGCACTTTACATCATCATTCTGTCGATTGGTAAGGATAAATCACCCAAAGTTATATCATTTATAAAAGTATCTGCACAATGTCTCTGTTAATTAGATCAATAAACAAACATCAGTATCATGTATCAATACAATAATGATTATTTCCCAGTTCACACAAGCCTCGAATTCATTTACGTTAATTTCCTTGAATTTAGAATTGTTTGACTTGTAAGCACTTACTTCTCTTTAGGCCAATTAATTAGAGCTCATTGAACCACTTAGCCTTTAGCAATTTTTTCCAAGGATGGAGACATACACCGAGACACACACAAATCTGGACAGACAGAAACCTCACAGTTTTCCACCTGAAATTTAAATTGTCTCTTTGTCCCTTTTATTTTCTTGGCTTGAGTTCCAGCTCATGGCTGGAGTCCCGGATCGAGTGGGCTGTGTATCTCAAGGACATGATAAGAGTTAACTCAGGTTTTTCCCCAGGCATGTTTCTGTTTCTCAGGCAGGATCAGAGCTCCCCAAAAGAGTATTTTCACAAGTCAAACCTTTAGTAATTACATGTGCAAAAGGAACCAGTTTTGCAATTTCAAAAAGATTCCATTTTACCTAGTTTTCTCCGGAGTCTAAAGAATACACATGGCCATTCAGGGTTCAAAATGTCATTTCTCCTTCATGTAGTCATAGCTTCATAGCTAAAATTTAAACCAGAGAGTGCTCAAATTGGCTCTGATGACAGGGGTAGACTGATCGAGAAGATGTCCCAGCAGGGATTATCTCTCTGGGCAGGTGAGGTCGTCTCTTAAAGCAAAGAAACCCCGTATATAAGGGATTTTTAGGCCTTGAGGATCAAAATTATCCCAGTTTTTCAAGATATTATTCAAGGGGGGGGGGTGGTTCTGGACTGTTAGGCCCCATCTGTAAGAGAGAAAAAAGCAGTGCCCAGTGCCATGGCTTTTTTCTACCAGAGGTGTCTGCCCCTGCTCTAGACGGGGTTGGAGACTGATTTTCCACCTAAGCTTCCTTCCCTGACCAGAGCTAACCTGTCTCTTACAGGTGAAGGTGTCCTACTCCCACCCCGCCTCGTTCTACCACCCAGGCATGGTGGAGATGCACCAGGGTTAGACCTGATGGCATCCCAGATTGATGTCCAGGTCCTCACCATTAAAACCTTGGTTTGATTTCCCTTTTATTCCGGCACCACCTGGGGTGGAACAGAGTAGTTTTCTGGATGCTCGCCGAGCCAAGACCACTAGGGGAAGCACCCAACTTCTGTGTACCTGCGCACATTCCTCATAACAGTATAAGTGGCAAGTCATAAAGGGATGAACAGAAAACCCAAGACATCCTCCTGAGAGTGGCCACACGAGTCTATTTAATAACAAAGGAGGCGATGGAGGGCCCGCCTGCGAGGAAAAACTAATCCTTCATATGCATGGAGTGCCAACATCATCCTTTTGATTCCTGTCCCTCAGACTGTACAAAAAGAATACCTAAGGAGTTGAGACAAGAGCCACTGGAGGGCTTTGTCTGCTCTGCTAAGAGCTAGCGCTACTAAGGGAAGAAGCCCAATGCACTTTCAATCTGCCCAAATCTGGGGTGTCGCAATCTGTGTCCTCAGGAATCTCATGCTCACCAGCAATGCCTCAATCCTTATAGTCCAGAGGCATAGCCACGACAAGAACTTGCCTGTGTGTCTGTGGGGTCAGGATGGTGATTTCCAGTCTGAGAGATGTCCCTGGAGCTAGAGCTCCAGCTAGCTCCCTAAAGTGCTCCTGTCTGCAGTGTCCTGTAAAACTTGGAATGGGGGCCTTGCTAGCAAAGCACAATAACAGCATGGATTGCAAGTCCCTTGAAAGTCTACAATCCGGCACACGAGGTTAATAACTTTAATTCCCCAAGCAGATATGAAATGGTCAGAGGGACCAGGAAAAGCTGACTGGGGAAAAGAAGTTCAGTCCACATGCTTCTGATTTAGTAAAGTAGCTGCTGCTGCTGCTGCTGCTGCTGCTAAGTTGCTTCAGTCGTGTCCGACTCTGTGAGACCCCAGAGTTGGCAGCCCACCAGGCTCCCCCACCCCTGGGATTCTCCAGGCAAGAGTACTGTAGTGGATTGCCCTTTCCTTCTCCAATGCAGGAAAGTGAAGAGGGAAAGTGAAGTCACTCAGTCGTGTCCAACTCTTAGCGACCCCATGGACTGCAGCCTACCACGCTCCTCCGCCCATGGGATTTTCCAGGCAAGAGTACTGGAGTGGGGTGCCATTGCCTTCTCCGTAGTAAAGTAGAGACCACAGTAAACGAGCAAAAGAATCTCAACTCTGAGTGTTCTTACCTTGTCTTGAAGATCTTCGACAAGCCCCCAAGATGATAACCTAGCAGTCAATGGTGACCGATGCCACTGGATTCATGGTGTCTGAAGAAGAAGATATTACCCTGGGGCCAAAGACAGTCTCAGTCACTCAGAGCTTTGTGTATATTTTATTTAAAGTGAAGGTGACAGAAAAAGCTTCTGACACAGACATCAGAAGGGGCTCACTAATTTAAGTGGGGCCATATATACGTCTCAACTAGCCTCTGAGAATAGACAAAAAACATCTCAAGGATGTGAGCGTTTTGCCCAGACCCTTTCCTATAGCATACATCCAAAGCTCAAAAAGAGGAATGTCCTTGAACCTGAGATACTGCTCCCTACAATGCCTACTTGTCTTAGGCCAAAGAATGTGAAAAAGCAAGCAAGCTTGCCTCCTCCTTAAAGGGGCTTTAGGCTTGGACTCTTTATCAACCTGCTGGGACAGGTAAGTATACAGTTAAAATCAGAAAACTCTAATGTGGTAATGGTGGTGAGTAAAGCATTTGTATAACATACCACTGATAACTCATATAAGTATATCACTTATAAATTCAGTATGAAGGTCAAAAGATAAAATATCAAAATAATGATAACTACAAAATGAAATAATGGAACCATGTTTGAAGAATTAGATGACAGTATGATACTAAGTCAACAAACAGAGAGACTCAATGAAGAGCTACAAATTATTTTTTTTAAAGGAAACTAACATAAATTCTGGATTTGAAAACGAAAATAATTGAAATGAAAAATTGATAGGTTCAATAGCACATAGGAGATGCTGGCAGAAATAATCCATAAACTTGAAGATGAATTCATAGAAATCAATGTAAAAATAAAGAGAAAAAAATGTTGAGGGAAAATGGTCTAAGGCATCCATTCATTACACCATCGAGTATGGAAGGAGAGAGACTCTCAGAAAGCAGGGAGAGAAAGGGGAAGGAGTAAAATTACTTGTAGTCGGAATGGCTGACCGGCAGGTCAGAGCGAAAGGGAGGCGCAGCGCAGGGCTCTCAGGGCGCCGGGCGGCAGCGGCCTCCGTCTAAGGCCATAGCACCCTGAACGCGCCCTGTCTCGTCTGATCTCCGAAGCTAAGCAGGGTCGGGCCTGGTTCTTACTTGGATGGGAGACCGCCTGGGAATACCGGGTGCTGTAGGCTCTTTGCCTTCCCTCTCCTTTAGCCCCCGCCCCCACGTCCCAACTCTTGGGCTCCCGCACCCCAACCCCTCTTGGGGGTGGGTGGCCAGGGCACCGACTCCCGCTGCAGACCTGGGGTGCCTCCGCGCGGCCCGCGAGCCCCTCCGCATTTGGCTTCCAGGAAACCAGACGACCGTCCTGCGGGTCTCCGTCTGGGGCTCCCTTGGCGTGCCTCAGGCAATCCCCGGGGGGCTGCACCAGCTCCAGCCCCAGCCCCAGCCCCAGCCCTACCCCCAGCCCCACCCCCACCACCCCCATCCTCGCAGGCGAACGCCCGAGCTCGCGCGCATCTGCGTGCACACACAGATATATGTGCACAGACGGTGCATGTATCTTGTTCAGTTATACTTTTGGTGCATATGTGCCTGGGAGTGGGACTGCTGAATCATATGGTACTTCTAGGTTTAGTTCCTTCAGGAACCTCCATACTCTTTTCCATAGTGGCTCTACCAACTCACATTCCTACTAAAGGTGGAGGCGAGTTCCCTTTTCTCCACATCCTCTCCAGCATTTGTTATCTACAGACTTTTCCATGAGGATCATTCTGACTAATGTGAAGTGGTACCTCGTTGTAGTTTGGAGTTGAGTCTGTCCAATCATGACTGATGTGGAGCAAGATGACCTTTTTAAAATGCAGATGCAGTTCTATCACCTCCCTGCTCCAACTGCTCTTGTATTTTCCCATCATAGTGAAGATATGACCAAATCCCTTCATTGCTTGGTCCCCACTTTCTTCTCTGATTTCTTTTCACTGGAATGCCCTCTGCACTCTTTTGGTTCCATCCCATAGGGCATTTTTCATTTCTTGAATGTACTAAGGTTCCCTTGTCACGTAGCCTTCCAAGATGCTATTTTACCTGCCTGAAATTCTTCCTGCATCTCAACCCTGGTTTACGTTGGTTCAACCTATGGATCTCAACTCAATTATTAGTCTGAAAAGCCTTCTCTGACATCCAGTTTTTGGTGAGGGAAGAGGCTCCTATAGAAGTTCTCAAAGGATCTGCCTGTTATTTATCATTAGATTAGTTGCAGGGAAAGAAGGAACTGTGTTTCTTCTTCTCTCCGCATTCTATTTCCAGAAACATATTGCATGCCTACTAGCTCATAGTAGGTGCTCAATATTTATTCAGTGTGTGAAAGACGGAAAAGTTCTGTGAAGCCTCAACTTTTCACTTGGCTCAGCATTTTTGATCTCTTTGTATCTTTGTCGATTCAGTTCTTTTCTTTCTTCTGTTGATGTGCACACTATATTCAAGGCACGATCTAAGGTATGAAGACATATCAATAAATATAGGTTCTTGTTTTCCAGGAACTCATACATCAGATTTCTATAATTCAGGGTTTTTTTTAATGCTCTAGAACAATGTTAACTTTTAGTATTATCCATTTTCATTTCAAAGAAAGATCATTTTACTTACATAGCAAAGGTGGAGACCTTCCAACTTTCAGTCCAATACTTATACTTTTACCATTTCAGGCAAGTCTTGTGGTTCCTTCTGGAGGTGTGTGGCTCTTCCAGAAATGTGAAGATCTTCCATAGTCCTCAGACTTTGGTGTCATTTGGAATCATTAAGAAAGTTTCCAGGTATAGGTTCCAGACCACCACCTCAGAGTCAGTAGCCAATGGAGTGGATTCCAGGAATATGCATTGTTAACCAGCATCACTGGTGATTCTGTTGCTACAGACTCAATGCAGTGGGCAGGGCCTGGACTGCCCACTGGGTCTGATGTGGAATGGAAAGAAGGGCTTACCCCCTCCACTGTTTCTAGCCCTGTGACTAGAAACGGTCCCCAAACAAAAATCAGACAAACAAGATTATCCCAGATCATAGTCCATGAGATGAAGGAACTAAGCAGCTGGTTGAGATGGAGCCAAGGGGAAAGGTTGCTCTTTTTTTCTCCACCTCTACTCCTTTCTTCCTTGATGCCTTAGTGATTCATCGTGGAGATTTGAAATAAAGTTCACAAGAGTCATATTTGTCGAATAAAGATTTTGCATTGAACCAACTCTAAAAAATGAAGAAAGTTTCACCTGCCACATGTTTCTTTTAAAAAGTCAATTGCTTTTCAACTCTGGGGTTTCTCCATTGCCTTGTTCAAGTAGCCTTTTTTTTTTTTTTCCCGGTGAATTCAAGTAGCCTTAATCATAAAAATAAAATAAAACTAAATGAAGATTCAAATATACCAACAAAGGAAAGCTTCCGTTTCTTAAATCATCTTTCCACTTAGTAGAACACTAGCTCTTTTCTTTGTATTTTGAGTAGGCAATTAGTTGTGGCTCAGATGGGAAGGCATCCACCTGCAGGAGACTCAGGTTTGATCCCTGGGTCGGGAAGATGCCCTGGAGAAAGAAATGGCAACCCACTCCAGTATTCTTGACTGGGAAATGCCACGGACAGAGGAGCCTGACGGGCCACAGTCCATGGGTAGCATAAAAGTTGGGCACAACTGAGCAACTAAGAACAGAAGTATTTCCAAGGACCACATTCAAGAGATTTGGAACTCTTGCTTGACTCCCTCATGTTGACCATGTTGACTAGGCAGCAGATAGCAGCTGATTCATCTGTACAATTAAAAAAGAATGTGTCATTCTGTTCTATACTTTTCTGTACTGTAGGAAGAGACTGTACAGAGCAGATGTCTGGACTTGTACAGGACTTTCGGTCCTTTAGAGGATTACAGTGGCACCATCAATGCTTGCCAGAGGTGGCAGGAAGGCCGCCCTGGAAGTTTGAGTCCAGACATGTCCAGTGTTTTAGACTCATATATCAGATGAGTCAGAGTGCATTTACCCTTCACTATGTCTCCATAGAAAGTTGCTTTGGGTTTGGAGGTACACACACACACACACACACACACACCCTGCCGCCGAGACAGGTCAAGAGCTAGAAACCACAGGTAAGGGAGACGGAGAAAGAGGGAGAGAGAGACAGCAAGAGGACACGCAAGCTTCCCAACCCCCGGCTTCCACACCCTCCCCCTCCACTCTGGGTATCCACCCGGCCCCAAGTCGACCCGACCCCACCCTCATCCACCGACACACTCACACACACTCTCACACACTCACCCTCTGGCCTGGGGGTGGGGGCTGGGTCTCGCCTTAGGTAGCCAGGCCGAAGGGGACCTTTGAGACCTCGGCTTCGAGGAAGTCTTGGGGTCCCCACGGGTGACCGCCAGCCCCAGGGCACCGCGTCCAGCCGGGGCCCGGCCCAAGGCTGACGCCCCCTCCCTTGGGGAAGCTGCTTCTTCCGTGTGGCCTTCCTCTGAGGTGCGTCACGGGCTGTGCCAGTGTGTCTGTCTCAGATCCGATGCCATCCTCTCTCCCCTGTCTGTCTCCTGTTTGCTGTCTCTCTGTCACTCGCTCTGTGTCTCCATCTGTCTCTGCCTCCGTGTGTGTGTGTGTGTGTGTGTGTGTGTGTGTGTGTGCGTGCGCACGCGCGTGCGCATGCGTCTGTCTGTCTGTCTGTCTGTATCTCCCTCTCGCAGTCTTGGAGTCTGTCTCTGAACTTTCATCTCTTTCTGCCTCTGTCTCTCCTGACACCCGGCGGCCCGTCCGTTCCTCTGGCCCCAGCCTCTCACAGGTGCTATGGCTCTGGCTGACGAGCTTGCGACGGCGGGCTGTCGACTGTCTGTGTGTCTGTCCGTGTGACTGCCTGTCGCTCGTTTGCTCTCTAAGGAAGGTTGTGTGCTTGTCCGGCGGCTTGGGGAAAAGGGTGGGGGGGGGCCTCGGTAGGGCGAAGGGGCGGGACTGAGGCGCTCGGGAGGACTGCGCCTCCGTGGCTCCCGGTGGGTTTGGGCACCGGGCAGGTGTCCTGCAGGATGGGCGCTCAGGGCCCTGGCTGGGCTGCGCCTAGGCCCACAGGAGGCTCAGAGGCCCGCGGGCCGCGGGGGAGCGGGTGGCGGCGGGTCCGAAAGCCAGACACCTCTGGGCCGCATGGCCCTGAGCAGCGAACGGGATCCTGGGAGGCCCGGTTCGCCGAGCGCAGCCGGGCCCGGAGAGGCCCGGGGTGGGAGGGCACCGAGACCTCCGCGCCCCTCAGCCCACCCCCCAGGCCCCGCACGCACGCACGCACGCCCGGCATGCCGCTGGGGGTCCTGGAAGCCCTCCGGGCTGCCGAACCTGGCCAGGCGTTTGCTGGCCACGGGGCGGCGGTGTTCGGGGGGCGTGGCGGCATTGGCTGGCCGGAGTCTGGTCGCGGGTCCTTCGGCTCAAGTACAGCGCGCGCCCCCGTGGAGAGGTGCGGCCGGCTGGCCCGACCGGCAGGTCAGAGCGAAAGGGAGGCGCAGCGCAGGGCTATTAGGGCGCCCGGCGGCAGCCGCCTCCGTCTACGGCCATACCACCCTGAACGCGCCTGATCTCGTCTGATCTTGAGGGCTCACATTTGATGGTGGGCTTGTCATCTCGTACCTCTTTTCTCGTAAAGCTGGCAGCTGAGGGAATGAGGTAAGTGTAAAATTGAATAACAATAGACTATGTGGTATCTGTGAATCTGGAGCTCTGTGAATCCTTAGGTCTAAGGAGAGACTGGCAGCTGCCGATGTGGAGTATCTGTCCCCATGACCACGTTTACGTTATCAAATGTGCCATTGACCGCCCTCCCCCCACCCCGGGGGGCAGGGACCCCCACGTGGCAGCCTCCAGGCTCGCTCTCTCCAGCTCATCCACCCTCTACAAGTTTCCCCAGACCCTCAGTAGGAGCGGGCACTGCTGCGGGTGTGCGTTGTGTGTCCTCGTGCCCCGTGTGACGTTGCACGACTAACCGCACTCTGTTTGCACCCTTCCTCCCACGCTCATGGGACCAGGCAGCGTGGCGGGAACGCAGGGGCTGGATTCTGCTACAGTCAGGATTTGCTCCTGATGTGCTTCAGGGTGAGTACAGGCCGGCCTGGTCCTGCGGGGGCACGGAGCCCACGCCCCAGGGAGTGGAGGGTCAGCGGGTCTCCGGAGGTTAGCCTGGGAGAACCCTCACAGCAGAGAACGTGACCTTGGCGCCCCACTGCCGCCGGAGTGGTCAGAGCATGGCCAAGGCCCCTCGCATAGGGACGCGTGGGTATCCCTCCCACAGCGGCAGTGCTGCCGGCCACGCCCTGCGTGCACGTTCTCGGAGGGAACAGGGCCCAGACCGTCAGGGTTCACGAGGCTGCCCTGCCCTGGACCTCTCCGTGCAGAGGCCAGCATTTCACACGGAGGTGCACCGGCATCTGGGGCTCGGTGGCCACTAAGGGGCCACCCTCCCTTGCAGGTGCTGCTCTGGGTGGTCCTCTGGTGGGTCCGGCCCTGGGGCCCAGCCCTGCTCGAGCAGCTCTGAGGGCAGGAGGCTGTCTGCTCTGTCCTGTTCACATCTCAGCTAGAAAGCTGGATTGGGCTTTTGAGGGTTTTTTTTTTTACCAGCAGCTTTTAGCTATATGTCAGAATCAAGTCAGCCACCGAGTTCTCTCCTTGATCTGCTTGGTCCTCCATGTTTCTCTGAATTCTCAAAGCAGCTGAAGCCCCCAACGGGGTAGGGGGTGGGGGTGTCAGGAGGGGCAGGGGCTGGGGCACCAGCTGCCAACCCAGGACTGACTTTTCTGTGTGTTTGTTTCCAGTTTACCTGCACGAATTCTCCAGATGTTTATACAGCATCCAGTATACAACAAAGACTACATTTTGAACTCGATGTCATCTTTACTCTGTTAATACTTGTTACATGGATCTGAAGATATTACAGGGTTTTTAATTAGTGAAAAATTCATGAAGACCATAGAGAAAAAATATTTTAGAATTTAATGTTTCTGATATTTATGTAAACTTATGACTTCACATTTATAGAATTACTTCCTTTTTCTTGTATATTCAGGCTATGAATATCCTTTCAGATCCATTCATGTTCTGATACCTGATTTCAGTCTTTCAAATGAATGTACTGTAGTGCTTGTCTGTATAAATCCTATGAACAAACACAGGGCTTTTGTAAATGATGCATTTATTGTCATTATTCTTGTTTAATTTTTCAATGTTAAACCATGAGAGAAGGGGTTTTCCTGCGATGGTAAAATCATCATGACACGGTGTGCATTATTATCCTTCCAGAATGTAACCAAGCTCTCCAACAATCACTCTGAAATAAGCAAACTTAATTTCAACCAATTGTTGTTGGATGTTAACGACTGGCCTAAACTGTACTTTTTCTAGCAAGAAATGCTTTTTGGCCGCAGCATGAAGTGATTTAAAAGTACTGGGTGTTAAATGTGAGCTTCTAATGAAATTTGGGCTGAAAGGATGCCTAGAAGACGACTATGAAGATCTCACCTGTAACCTAGTCTCTGTGGACCCGGATCCCTCCTCTCCCGTGAGACTCTTTGGGGACCAACTGCGATGCCCTGCACCTGCTGCAGAGCCATCAAGCTGGACAGTGAAGGTGCCACTTCCCAGACAGACAGGGTAGTGCAGCTCTGACAAAGGCCTTATTTTTATGTAAATCATCTTTTTACATGTTTGTAAACATGTGTAAAGAATGGACCTAGGCGTACATTTTTAGATTGTGATGACATAGCCATTCTGGATTGTATAAATAGCAAATGTAATCTTTACTTTTTCAGCAGCACATTAAAAAAGCCAGCAAGAGATGCGTTCAGGTCACAGTGTGATATTTATTATGCAGCTGGTATCTTGGTAGACAGAGACAGCATGTCTCTTTACATGTGGGTTCCGCCTTTAATTTACTTGTACAATTCATTGTTATCATTCTATTTTCCTATTAATCTTTTGTGAACTTCCCGAATATGTGACAAAGTATGTACAGTCTACTTTTGAACTATTTTCATCACAGTATTATTTATTGCTTTCTTTCAATCAAGTACTGAAGCAAAATTTCCCAGGGCCAATAAAGAGTGCCAAGGGTAAGCTGTACTCTCACTGAGAACAGACCAGAGCTGGTAATGGGAGCCTGTGTCATCCCACGGACATTCTCTTAAGAGAAACGGACGGATGCAATGGAAAGGCCAGAAGGCGGAAGCATAGGTGTCCCTAGAGGGCGCCCGATGGTGTGTTCATTCCCTTGGCTCCGGAGACAAGAGGCTCCATCACTTCAGCATCTGCGGGGACAGGGCCCCTCTGCTGCTGAGGCGTGGGCAGCGGGCCGAGGGTGGGAACAAAGTGCAGGTGTCGAGGCTCGCCATCGGTCACAGGGCGGGGTGTCCGAGGGCAACCTTGACGGGGACCCGAATGATGCACCCTAGTCCAGCATCAGGTCCTCCCTCAGCATCAGACCCTAGTCCAGCATCAGACCCCAGTCCAGCATCAGATCCCAGTCCAGCGTCACGGCCCTAGTCCAGCATCAGGCCCTCCCCCACCCTCAGACCCTCCCCCCACCTCCGACCCTTCCCCAGTATCAGGCCCCCCACCTCCAGTATGAGGTGTGGCAGCCCTAACTTGTCTGGTACTCCTGAGCACACTCAGGAAGCCCCAGAGCAGCAGGGCAATAGCTCTGGCAGGAGGTGCATCTTTAGGAATCACCTGCAGAGCAGCAGCAGCTGGCGTTTGTTTCAGGTCAAGGAGAGACAAAGAAAAGGCACTTGTGCAGGAGGCAGTGGACGTTGTGTGCACGTTCCCCAGCTCTGCTTCCTCCCCGTAGGGGCTTTGCTCTCCTGCTCTCTCACAGGCCCCAGGGTGGTGTCCTTCCAGATTCACGGTCTCCTTGATATCTCAAGCCGAAGTCCTGAGTTGCGTCCCAGTCTGGTGTGGCAGAGGGCTGGGAACACCCAAGCTCAAGGGCTGAAAGGATCCCAGGGGGACAGCCGGGCCCCAGCAAGTGGCAGGGCAGGGCATGAGGGTGGCCGCCCACAGAGGGCCCCGGAGCAGCACTGGAAGGACAGCGGTGATGCCTGAGCTCACTCGGGGACGCTGCCCGGCCTGGCACTCAGAGATGTTACTGCCAGCAGCTCTGGGGATGCAGGAAGCCCGGTGAGTGCCACCACGCCACCCAGGCCGTGTGGTGGGCACTGCTGACCATGGCCTCGGCTTTCATTCTGGTTCCAGCTGTCCCTCCAAGGGCTGACGGGCTCCTCTTCCGAATGGCACAGATATTTCGCTGTTGTCGCTCATCGTGTGTTTTCCTCTTTACAACCTGTGCTTGCTGCTCTTCAGTTTAAGTTAGGAGCGGCCCTTATGTTCTGCGTTTCTAGTTGTCAGCATTCACTGGGGCTTTCCAGGTGGCGCTAGGGGTAAAGATCCTGCCTGCCAATGCAATAGATAATGAGAGATGTGGATTCGATCCCTGGGTTGAGAAGATGCCCTGGAAGAGAGCATGGCAACCCACTCCAGTCTTCTTGCCTGGAGAATCCCATGGACAGAGGAGCTGGCGGGCTACAGTCCCTGGGGTCGCAGAGTCAGACACGACTGAAGCAGGTTAGCACACACTCAGGTTTTAGTTCAGTCGCTCAGTTGTGTCTGACTCTTGTCACTCCTTGGATTGCAGCACTCCAGGCTTTCCTGTCCTTCACTATCTCCTGGAGTTTGCTCCAACTCATGTCCATTGAACCATCATGCCATAGACCCATCTCATTCCTGTTTCATCCACGAGAGAGGTGGCTGGGGCTCGGCAAAGTGCCTGGTCCCACTGGGTGGGTGTGAACCTGCCCTCACCGCTCCCTAACCACGTGACTGTCACTGTGTCCTCCTCTGTGAATCGGGAGGGGGCAGCACCTGCTTGCTAAGAGGCACACACAGCATCTGGTACATAATCAATGCACCATCCATCTCAGCATTGTATTTACTAATAATAGGGATAGCATTTAATAATCTGCTCCTTTTTCTCTCTTGTCACTTAGCTGTGCTCCAGACCACATCTGCTTTACTTACCCCTGTACATCCCACACCCAGCACAAACAAGACTCAACAAATTTGTGGCTGAAGAGGCAGGAACATACGCTGTCTGTCCTCAAGGAGAGGAAGCTGAGTGATATGGGGGCCTGATGATAACCCTGTGTGATGAGGGGACCCCAGGAGGACCTGTGTGGCTGTGGGGTGGGGTGGGGGCATGGGCAGAACCCCTGATGAGCTCCTGGGGATGGGGAAGGTGGCAGGAAGGAGGGCGGGCTGTTCCTGGTGGGGTGTCCACAGATTGTACCTCACCCCTCACTGAGGACCACTTAGGCCGTTTCCAAACACATGTCACTGTTAGGATGAAACAATCATTGCCCAGCGCCTACTCAATCAATTGCGTAGAATATGTTTCTAGCACTGGAGTACAATCATCTGCTTTATTCATTCCATGCTCCATTCATCCACCCATCCAGCCAGCCATCTGTTCATCCATCCACCCCTCACTAATCCATCCATCCATCCACCCAACCATCCACTCATTAACTCAGCCGATCATCTCAGACCCATTGAGAAGACAGACGCCTCCTCCACTCCTGCTCCCAGGAGGACCCCCAGCGTGATTGACAGGAGCCTCGTGGGGACGACTGGGGAGACACAGAAGGGAGATGCCTGCAGGCCCTCCTCCCTCTGAACGGTGAAGCACCCACCTGGTCCTAACGCCTCCTTGCTGGGGTGTTCAGGCCGGCCCTTTTCCTTCTTGCGAAACAAGCGGCTGATGGAGGACTTGATGCCCTTCTTCTTTGGGGCTTTGTGCAGCGAGCCCTGGCTGCTGGTGCTGCTGCTGGGGTTGTTCCCGGGGCTGTCCTGAGAGCCTGTGGAGCTTCGGGGAGAGAAAACAACCTTTAACTGGCACCCTTGTGCAAACACACACCCCTCCACAAGAGCTACTGATAGAAACGGGCACCCAGCAACACCCGCGCCTCAACCTCGCAGCTGACAGTTGGAGTCTCCTTCACCAACCACACTCCACACAAGCAATGCAGGCTCCCGGCGTCAGACAACCGCACTGGGAAGCTGAGATTCTCTGCCTCGAGCTCTCCCGCGAGGAGGGCTTGACTCCAGGCCAGCTGGTGCAGAGGGCGCTCTGACCCTCCCTTAGGGTCGCTGCTCGGCAGGTGACGACGCTCCAGGAGAAGACGAGCTCCCCTGCTCTGGGTAGATCCCCCCGCCTCCCACAGGGTAACCATCCCCGGCCGTGGCAGGAGAGCGACGGTCACCGTGCAGGGCCGCTGGTCAGGTGACCACATGTGCCCTCCATCGAGTGCTGCCTGGCTCAGGACGGGAGCTCAGCAAGTGGTGGTCTGAATGAGGACAGTGTCAGTCACAGGAGGGGACAGGGTCTCCTGAGAGGAGACCCCTGCAGGAAAGGGAGGGACCCTCAAGAGCGAACCCGAGAGGCACGGGGCCGTCACCGTCAGGAACGTGCCCCAGGCTGGGCAGACCTCTACCAAGAGCAGGAAGAAAGCTCCCACAGGAGTCAATCTGTAGAGATGGACGTTTTCTAAAATCACTGAGGTCACTGAGCTCTTCTTCCCCAGCACCTGAAGTTCACCACTAAACAGAGGCACCGAACTCAGTGGTATTCCTTTAAAATCATCCTTGCAACTCTTTCAAGACAAGAGGCGCAGGGCTCCTGAAACTGACGACGCACACACAGGCCGCTTACTTGTGGGCGTCCCTGAGGTCCTCGTGGGTGGCTGTGCGCAGCGCCCCCGTGTGCAGGCGGCCCAGCCGAAGGGACCACGGTCAGGCGAGGGTCGAGGGTTCACATCTGATGGCGGTCTTGTCATCTTCTACCTCTTCCCGTAAAGCTGGCAGCTGAGGGAGTGAGCTAAGTGTCAAATTGGCTAACAATAGACTGTTCTGAAAAAGGCAATCACACAGGCTTTACATTATAACCAGAAACTTATTTGAAAATCTATTAGCTATGCTTTCCCCCAAGTACAAAAAAACCCTTGTGATAGCTTAATGCCATCTTAAAGGACTGTCTTGTTCAAAAAAAGTGGGGCTATGGGGCAGCGAGAGCATCTGACTGAGTGCAGAGACCCCGGACGGGAGCCTCCCTGCAGCCGGCCTCGGCCCTCCCTGGAATCCAGCGACCAGATGGCCCTGCGGGGCAGGACAGCAGAGCGATGCTGGCACCATGGATCCTGCACGGCATGAACTGCCCTGATGACAGGACTGTGCTCGTCGCCAGATGCTGCTCAGAAGCACCACAGCTAGAGTACAAAACCTCTCAGCAAAGCCGTCCAGACCTTTCTGTTTGAAGGAGAAAAAGACACAGCTTGTGCCACCATCCAAGATCATTTGTAGTGATGATGCAGGTTACTGGAACCCATGACAACAAGAGAAACACAGAAAAGGTACCTAACCCCTCCACGCGAACACCATGTGCCTGGACCGTATTTCTCGGTAACATACAGACCGGGGACTACCCACTGAAGTACTTACACGCCGTTCGAGTGTCATTCGCTCACAGTGGTTTCCATAAGGCACCCCCAGGTCTTCACTAACAGATGATCTTGTATCAACCTAGAGCGGTGGGAGGTTCAAAAGGGAGGAGATATATGGATACCTATGGCTGATTCATGTTGAGGTTTGACAGAAAAGAAAATTCTGTAAAGCAATTATCTTTCAATTAAAAAATAAACTAATTAAAAAAAAAAAAAGAAGATGATCTCTCTTGGACTCCCAGCGTTTCCGCTGGTCCTGGGTGTGAGGAAAGGAAAGACAGTGTGGGAACAGATTAACCCTGCAGGGTCC
Organism: Bubalus kerabau; assembly: GCF_029407905.1. Lineage (NCBI taxonomy): Eukaryota > Metazoa > Chordata > Mammalia > Artiodactyla > Bovidae > Bubalus > Bubalus kerabau. Next base: position 3,187,879 of record NW_026577894.1, on the reverse strand, counting down.
AAACAGGTCTCACTGATACATTTTGGGGTGTGGCTAAACCTGGGGAGGTTTTAGGAAACATGCATGGCATGTATTGTTATAAACAATGAGTGCGTTGTCTTAACCAACTAACCTGTGCCTTTTTGGTGGGATTCTGTAAAGAATACTGATCCCGTGCAGCCCCAGAGGAGCTTGGTGACAACAAAGTAACTCAGTGCAAAATACAGCTGAACTCATTTAACAGCAGCTGGATAAACTGGGCTCCCTCCCCTGAGCTCTGACAAGAACCCTCAGACAACAGAAGGCTACAAAGGCTAGAAATTTTCCACATGGAACTGAACAGGGATCAATCTCAAATTCAAGTTAAAATAAGCATTTATAAAAATCAGAAAACAACAACCAACAGAGCAGGGAAGTGACACACCTGGGTTGACTATGGACTCAGTGGAGACAAACACCTGCCTCGGAGTCAGGGCCCAGGCCAGCCCCTTCCCCCAGGCCTCCTCCTGAGGAAGGCCTCTGGGTCTGCAGCCTGGCTGCCCTCCCCCAGGATGGGAGCTGCCCCACTGGTGCCACATGTGGTTAGGAAGGGCAGTGCCGTGTCCTCACTGAACAGGAGGGCAAAGCAGGCCACAGAGCGGGCGAGCGGCACGCCCAGGTCACCAACCCCAGGGGGACGGCGCTGCTCTGCTGTGCCCAGCAGAAGGCTCCCGGGCACTGAGCCGCCTGAACTGGAGCACGGCCACCCCAGTCCTGCGGGAAGGCCCAGGAGTGCTTGGCCAGCGGGCTGGGAGCAGGAGAGGGACAAGGAAGGCCAGCCCTTGGGGCACTGGACTCCAACAACAGGGGCTCATCCAAGTGACCCGAGGGGAGAGGCAGAGAGCTCCCTCCTGATGCTCCCTCCATCAGGGATGCCGTGATGGACACGAGAGCCTCTGGAGGAAAGCGGGCTGGACAGCACCACGGTTAAGTGTCCAGGCTCTGATCAGACCAGTCTGCACACGCTGCTGGGTGTGAGAGCCTGGGCAGGGTGCCCGGCCTCGCTAAGCCTCAGTGTCTATGTCTGCTGAACGGGGATAGCAGTAGACTGGACCTCACCTGGGGATGAGATGACAGACTCGGAAAGCACATGCCCGGCACACAGAGTCTCCTGCACACTGCTACCCACCATCATTAAATTGGCTTCCCGCAAATCTAACATCTATGGCTCTGATTCAGTCATTTCTTATATGAAAACACTAAGCGGAAATTCCATGGTGGTCCAAAGGTTAAGACTTGGCACTTTCACTGCCGGGACACTGGTCTGATCCCTGGTTGGGGAACTAAGATCCCATAAGCTGTGCAGCACAGCCAAAAACATAAGTACAGAAATTTTTAAAAATAATAAATAATACTATGTCTATTATAAACAAGCATGAGATGACCAGAAGGCCAACAAGTGGGAGAAAGGCACACTGTTACAATCGTCCCAACGAATGACCAATTTCCAACAGAACCATCAGCACATTTTAAGTGGTGGGTGAGTTTCATCACTTCCATTAAACCGTCAATTATTCACCAGGACATAACCACACAGTGTTCATTCACGTTAAACGATAAGGACTCTTCAATACTTCACAGAGAAGCAAAGGCCTGCTAAATTACTAAATAGTTTACCTTTCGACGCTGCTTCCTTAAATCACTAGGCTGATAGATGCATGCAAAGAAATGAAGAGACACCAGATTCATTGCGACTTGGAAGCTAAAATTTCAAGAATCCGTAGAGGCAAATACAGTAAAGCAAAAATGATGGCAAACATGTAAGTGACATGAAGATTTAGAGAAATGTGACTGGAAACAGAACATTTTTTTGACCACAGAAGTTAAATAAGCTATTCAAGATTTACTAGAGAAACACTATAAATTATTACTCAGGAAGATACCATTCTATTACAACATCATGATTTATTAAAGCACAGCATTCTGTACAACAAAGGGCCTTAACAGGTGTCTATTCTCAGCCAAATCTCTCTATAAGTTAGTTTCTCTTAATCAAAAACATGTTACACTTTAAATTAGTCATTTAACTGATGAGGAAGTTACCATAATACCTAGTTTAACGTTGAACAAATCTAACCACCTCTTGGACATTCATGTAAAATCCTGACATAGAATTTGATTTAAAACTTCTCAAAATAAATTCATTAAAGCAAGTTCCCTGTGAAAATATGTAAGAATGAAAGCTAGCACAATAGCAGGTGCAGTCTTTACATTTTATTAACCATAGAAGATACTTTTTTAACGAGTCTAATAGAGACATTAACTGTGCAAAAGCTGATGAGATTTACAGTCTTAAATACAAGCACCAACACAGAAAGGATATTGTGTCAGTTCAGTCCAGTTCAGTCGCTCAGTCGTGTCCGACTCTTTGTGACTCCATGAATCGCAGCATGCCAGGACCCCCTGTCCATCACCAACTCTTGGCGTTCACCCAAACTCATGTCCATTGAGTTGGTGATGCCATCCAGCCATCTCATCCTCTGTCGTCCCCTTCTCCTCCTGCCCCCAATTCCTCCCAGCATCAGAGTCTTTTCCAATAAGTCAACTCTTCACTTGAGGTGGCCAAAGTGCTGGAGTTTCAGCTTTAGCATCGGTCCTTCCAATCAACACCCAGGACTGATCTCCTTTAGAATGGACTGGTTGCATCTCCTTGCAGTCCAAGGGACTCACTCTCAAGAGTCTTCTCCAACACCACAGGTCAAAAGCATCAATCCTTTGATGCTCAGCTTTCTTCACAGTCCAACTTTCATATCCATACATGACAACTGGAAGAACCATAGCCTTGACTAGATGGACCTTTGTTGGCAAAGTAATGTCTCTGCTTTTGAATACGCTATCTAAGTTGGTCATAACTTTGCTTCCAAGGAGTAAGCGCCTTTTAATTTCATGGCTGCAGTCACCATCTGCAGTGATTTTGGAGCCTCCCAAAATAAAGTCTGACACTGTTTCCCCATCTATTTCCTATGAAGTGATGGGACCAGATACCATGATCTTAGTTTTCTGAATGGTGAGCTTTCAGCCAACTTTTTCACTCTCCTCTTTCACTTTCATCAAGAGGCTTTCTAGTTCCTCTCCCTTTCTGCCTTAAGGGTGATGTTATCTGCATATCTAAAACTCTACTAATTCTACACTTAAGAGGATCATTTCTTTATGTAAGCACAATCTCATTTATGAATTATACATGATATGTAGTTTAGGATCCATCTACATACATTATGCTTATAACTGCATGCTGCTGCTGCTAAGTCGCTTCAGTCGTGTCCGACTCTGTGCGACCCCATGGACTGCAGCCTACCAGGTTCCTCCGTCCATGGGATTTTTCCAGGCAAGAGGACTGGAGTGGGTTGCCATTGCCTTCTCCTGTAACTGCATAGTGATACACCAATTCAACTTACTGCTATGGGAGAAAAACACCATTTAATGAGACATGAAGACAAAGAACAAACCTGACTAAGGGGACACACGCTGTGGACCACAGCACAGCTATGACCAGAGCAAGTGAGGGGACGGGGGAGGGGAGATGGATGGGTAAACTACAGCCTCGGGGGCTGGAGGGGGGAGGGGATCTGGATTCATGACGACTAAGCAGACAACAGGATGAGAGAGGGAATCAAAACCAATGATGAAAGCAGACACACTGTCAGAGAACTCCAACAGCAAGGAAAATATGCAGAACTGTTCTTTTCCAAATATTCGGAAAGAAATCAAGCATGAAACCACAGAGAAATCGTCAAAGAATTTTAAATATCAACTAATTAGCCAATGATGCAAATTATAAAAACAGTGTGTCAAAAGACCACGAAATGGACTAGTTACCACTTCACAGGCCGCTAAAATGATTCACGGTTAATTTAATTATAAGCTGACTAACAATGCAGCTAACATGCAATGGGTGGTAACAGAAAAAAGAGACAATACAAGTCCAGTTACAAAGCAGGATGTTGTACACGTGATTTCATAGGGTGAACAGCAATGCACTCACAACACCTAAGCTAAACACGCAAGAAAGCTGGAACATGTGCTTTAGACCACACACTCTGTCACCAAAAGCCCTAGGTCGTCATCCCAGTTTTGGACTCGGAAAAGTGAGGCAGCCCGACGTCTTCCCTGGGGCCCTGGGGCCCTGGGCTTTTAACCTGGTTTCACACGCAGAACTGGCCTGAGCGCGTGGCCAGGTCCATCAGTAAGCAGACCAATGTAGATTCTTGGTTTTGTTCCCACTGCATGCCCTGCACCCTGTAGCCAGGCATCCCCAGTGGAAAATCTGCTGCACGGCTTTCCCATGCCATGAGAGCTGCCTATGGTTACTCTCACGAAGCTGTCTGCTCCCTGAGAACAGAAACTTCCCTGCAGCTGCTGTGCCCTGCACAAGGCCAGGCCCAACGTTACAGAGGCAGGCTCTGGCTGAGTTCATGATGACGTGCTAAGTGGTGGTCCAAATATCAAGACTAATTTGTCGCTGTGCCATTGTGGAATGATTAAAGACGAGGCAGTTTAAAAACTTTTAGACCTCTGAGCGTAGCAAATGTACCTGATTTTCTTCTGGGTATAAAGAGAAAAAACAAAAAACAAACAAAAAACAGCATGCTGGGGGAGGGATGCGGCAGGGAGGAGGCAGTCACATACCAGAGTCATGATGCCAGCTGGTCTCCCTCCTGTGCCAGGCTGTGCTGCCTCCTTCTGGGCTTGGGCAGGGGCGGGCAGGAGCCAGCATGCGAGGAGGTGGGAAGCAGGTTGAGGGAGCTCACTGATTTAAAACGACGGAGGCGGCCTAAGCTCCCCCTGCCCTCCCTGCTCTCAGTCTCCTCGGCCCACTGCTCCGTGTTCTCCTTCTATTCTTCGATCAACCTAAAATAGAATAAAAGGCGTCACCTGCCTTTGTCAGCAGAGGAACCTGTCTGGACAATAAATTTGGGCTGGCATTCTGTGTCATGATTAGCAAATTCCAGAAACAGTTGCTCAATTAACATCTCAGACAAAAGGTTCTACGTTTCCTCTTTTGAATATTCTCAAACTTAGAATAACTTAGCCTTGAGTCTTACAAACTGGCCCTGACCATCCACGCTTGATTTCACTTATTTACTCTAACATTCTGAAGGGGCCCCGGTGGCAACTCTCTTTCCTGTGAAGAGATACCTCAAGTTGACAACCCTTACCTCCTCTGCTCTCAGGGCAGAGATGCACGTCAAGTGCCTCAAGTCTTTTCCACTGGGAATCAGGAACTCTGTATAATCAAAACAGCAATTCACAAACAAGCTGCAGTTTCTAAACACAAGTCTCCAGACCAGATGAAGTGCTTGAGTTGATCATTTTTTTTTTTTTTAAGGTTGAATACATACAAACGCATCACTTGATGAAGTTCTCCACCAGCTTTGTGTGAGTTTCTGGATTCATGTCAATGTGCTGCATTAACCTAGAATTCACAGTTTCTGCTCTTCTCCCCTAATGTGTGGTGGATGTTTTTATATAGCAGTTTAAATATACGATTATGCAAATACAATGATTTTCAAATTAAAATACAAGATTCTTACAGGAAGTAAACTCTCCAGCTTCACTTCAACTCATACATCTGGAAAGTTTTTCACTGTTGATAACAAGTTGATGGACAGAATTGACCGTTTACATCAAGTCAACTTGTCGCATAAGGAAAAATCACTTTTACCTGAAAACTTGCTGTGAAAATAAAAATATTAATCTATAACCGTTCCATATTTCCTGCAGGGACGCAGAAAGACCATCTTTCTGAGCTCGTCTGTGCTCAAACACGGCCCACAAAGCTGTCTGTCTTGCGTGAAATGGGCAGGTGACACCACCTGCGTTTGCTGGTTGTCCCGTTCACCCCCTGCCTCTCCCCCGGAGCCCCGCGCTCGGCCGACAGGAACGGGCACCTCGGCCTGGGCTGACGTGATGAGACCAGTCTGAGCAGCAGCTCTGCCTGGTCCTGTGCAGGGTCACCGGCCTGCGGCCACTCTGAACGTGGACTCGGGACACGGGCATAGCTGGGCAGGTGTGGCACCAGGCAGGCCTCGGGGCCCCCAGCCACCTGGCTGCACCCAGACCCAAGGCCCCCTGCTCACCACGAGGCAGGCCTTTGGATTCTATCCTGTTTTGAAAATTGTTATACCTGCCAAGATGGTGTCTAAAGAAAACATCTTAAATATACTGATGAGATGAGAAAAACTCAAACACACGTCCTTGGACCACTGTCTTACAACAAGCCAATCTTCATACTACATTAAGTTAAAAAGGAAAAGGCAGATCTGAGTGGGAATTTGCCAACCCCAAAACCCCAGCTTTCACCAGGTGGCTTTTCACCAGAACGTGGGGGGCTCTGAGGGACACAGGAGGGTCCACGGGCCGCAGGGGACACCGCCTCGGCACCTCACCCACCTTGGGGCTCAAAGCTGAGGGGGGACACCCCACAACGCCGCCCCCCCCACCCCCACAGAGCGCTGACACCACACCGTGGACAGAACGCCCCGGCTGCCCGAGCTCTGTAATCAAGGGCCATCTCAAAACTGAAAATTCTTGAAGCAGACCTGAGGTCAGGTTTCTTACTATGGAACACTCAGACGTCCCTAGGAGAAGACAGCTCCTCAGAGAAACCGAGTTTCTGGGGACCTGAGTTCAGGATCACCCACCGGATCTCTTCGTTGATGGCGTCCAGCTGCTCCTGCATCATCACGGTCAGAGTCTTGGCATTGGCCTGCCTGCTGGGCGACAGCTGAGTGGCCGAGCTGAAGAGGGTGACCCTGTCGCCCTCGTCGTCAGACACGCCCTCGTCACTCTCAAACGCCTGGGCCACATCGGCCAGCATGCTGGCTTGCTGCGTGTGCTCCCAGTCCTGCTCCTTCGGGGTCTGCACCTGGGCATGAGAGGACCACGTCTCGTCAGCGACATTCAGGGCAGCTCAAGTCTATCAGGAACTGAACCCAATTTTACATGGAAGCCCTGACTGTGGATGAATGGGCCATGCTCATGAGACACTGCCATCTCTTAAGCGAACAGGACTCAAGAAACAGGCAGGGGGAGAATCCAGTTCCTAGATGGCCTGGTGACACCCAGGTCTCAGCGTGGACGGCAGGCAATCCTATGAGGTTATTCACAAGGGTGGGCTGATGGAGTCAGAGACAGAAACCGAAAATTACAAAAATACATCCATGCCTCCATCAGCCAGGCTGGAAGAAAATAAGAAAAAAGAACCCTTCAGCTCGGCAGCCGCTGGGTCCCTATCAGCGGTCATCACTGGTACCAGTTCACCAGAGTGTGCCGTCCTCGCAGGCTCCCAGTCCTCCGTTTCCCAGGCTGGTCTGAACACCCACAGAGAGGCGCGAGCAGGGGCAGCCAGGAGACGGGAGGGCCAGCCCCTCCGCGGCTCTCCTCTCGGGACACAGGCCCTCGGGCTGTTCTGGGGGATGGCTCCTCGCACCGCAAGGCTGGCTCTGTCATCAGAGACACATGGGATTGTGCCTGCGGTGCCCCGTGCCGCCCTCCCGCTCTCACACCTCACACCCTTGTCTCTGCAAACGTCCCCCCTGCCACACTGTCACCCAGGTCCTGCCTTCTTTCCCAGACATGACCTCAAAGGAACTGAGGGGCAGCCTCGAGGTGCTGGCTTGCTGGCTCCCTGTCCCCTGTGGCCAGGGCCCTCGCCTCCTGTCTTCGTCACGACCCCGCCCCAGGGCTGGGCTACCCCATTCGCTGGCTCCAGGACCACCTGCCATCATTCCTGCTCTGCTCCAGCAAACCAGCTGCCTATGGGTTCACCCCCATCAGCCCGGTCGGCATGTCCTCTCCCTTCTCTCGCCTTCCATTCGCACAAGGGGGACCAGCAGATTCCTCCTCCAGGGCTCCCTGCAGCGCCCACTGCGGGTCTCTGAAAGCTCCTTGGGAGTGGCCTCTACAGTCCCCCTCCCCGCCCGGTCTCTACTTCTCTGCCAGCAGGCGGTGAGCCCCGCCCTGCAGGGCAACTCCCCGGGGGCTCGAGGAACCCATGCTACCAAGCCCCCTCCCTTCCTTGCCCTCCCCCACGCCACCCCCCCACCCCCAGCATGTCTCTCCCTGGGCTCCAGGCCCTGCCCTCCCTGCGGTTATTCCTCAGTCCCTTGCGCCCCTTCTCAACCTTGGAATGCAGGATGCCCCACAGCTCTACCCTTGCACCCCATCTCTCTCCACCGGCACCTGCCTGGTGACTTTACCATGCTCGTGCCTTTAAATGCCATCTGTATGCCCACGACCCCAAGTCCACCCTGAGCTGAATGAGTCCTCTCCCGGATGCAGGCCGGAACACTCAGCTGTTCTCCTGACACGTCCCCGGGACACCCCATGGGCTCGTCCACCTCAACAGGGCTGAGGCCCGGCTCTTAGCTCCCCGCCCCGGCAGCCCTCCTCACCTCAGGAAACAGGCTCTGGCCTCGAGCTGCTCAGGCCTGAGCCCAGGCTCCTCCCTGATGCGGCCCGCTCTCTCCCTTGTCCCCGCTGGTTGACATGACCCTTTTTCTATCTCCGAGTGGCTACTTCTCTTCCTGCCTCCGGGTCTCTGGTTCAAGGTCACCCTCCTGGTGTCACCTCACTGGCCACCCTGTTTACACACGATCGTCCCCTCCTCCTTGGACAACTCAGGCACTCTGGTCTCCTTTCCCTGCTCATTACTGTTCAACAGGCTGCGCGGGTTTAAAAAGGGGCCCACAAATTCTTCCATCCTCCTCCCTTCAAGAGGCAGAAGGGGCAACTCCTGCTCAGCCCCTAAGCGAGGCAGGACTTAGCAGCTCACTCTCGCAAACATAAGTGAAGGTGTGCGGCCTCGAGACCAGGGCATGAAGGGCCCCGGGCTAAACCCCGCACTCTCGCTCTCAGAGGGTGTTCAGAGGAAAGCCAGGCCATGGGAAAGCCACACGGCAGGGACCTCGGCCTGTCCCCAGCAGCCAGGTGAGTCTGAAAGCCTGCTATCCAGCCCTGGGGTGCCTTCCCGCATCTGTGCCCTCAGGAGGCCCTGAACCAGGCCCGCTTGCTACAATGCACAGGCACTGAGGACTGTGAGCTGCTCCCTGGGAAGTCACTAAGCTTTGCAATGATTCGTTACGTAGCAGTGGATAAAGGACACACACGGTTTTTAATTCACTGCTGGAGTCCTACTTCTGACCATGTCTGGCCCAAACTAACTGCTCACTGAATGTGGAAGCTCAAAACACAGACATGTATGAACAAATACATGGCATGAATGAGGTGAAAACATAAAGGCACTTAAACTTCCAATGAGAATTCCTCTCACTATAAGCTGATGGATATGTGTATCCATTTACTCGTAGGACGATTTCAAAACTGTGCTAATTAGTACCATGCTGGGCCTCACAATAGGCCACAAATTATTAAAATTGGTTAAGGAAAAAAAGCATGCCTTAAAAGTAAACTCTTAGCCAGAAAAAGGAAAATGGGAAGACGTAAAGCGACCTATCAGCGCTTTGTTCCAAACCCACCTCAGGACCACAGTGTGAGGGGGCAGGTGCCTCACAAGGTGCCCACCAGGGATGGGAAGGGGGCGGCGGGGTCCTTGCCTCGGATGGCTCATCGTGCAACGCTGCCAGCCGGCCTTTCTGGGGGCACCACAGCACCGCCCCGTTGCCCAAGGAGTCTGCCGGCCGGTCCGCCACAGGGAACCTGAGGTCCGGGGCGCTGCCCAAGTGGGGTCGGCTGAAACACACGGCAAAGAGCAGCACTGTTAGAAGAAAAGAGAGCTCACTCTGTCAGACGGGCCAAAGCCTGTCCATTTGGAAGATCGGCAATTTCACAGCAAAAGGGCCCCCGGGAGGGCACTGCCCTCCTGGCTCCAATAGCAACAGGCCGCCCGCTGCTCCGCAGACACTCAGGGCTCATCCCCAGCAGCTGGAAAACTCCTGTATGTGGGGAAGGCAGTGCTGACGCGAGGGTGTGGAGCTGACTAGGACGGGATCGGCTGTCTGGGGTTGGGGCGTCCAGGGTCCCCCTGGAGCCCGCTCTCAGGTCCCAGGGCAGGGCCTGCACCTGCTCTGCTTTCCCCTTGGCACCCCACCTCCCCTTCGGCCCACGCCTGCTCTGACCTCCCTCTCCCACGGGAAGTCCGTGGATCACAATCACCGGTCTGCCTGGAACACTGTCTGCACGGCTCTCAGTGTTTTTAAAGGCGCCTCAGACAACCCGCAGCAGAAAAGCCTCAGACCCACAGCTCGGAGCTGAGCACCATTGGTGTCTCCCATTAAAGCAGAGGTGAGCGTGTCACCGGACTCTGGGCTGAACAAGGCCCAGTACAGATGCTCAGGCCCTGAGCACTAAGGCCTGGGCCTGCAGGTGCCAGGAGCTCACTCAGCAGGGGTCTGCTGGGAGGCAGGGCGGCCCCGCCTTGACTGTGAGCCGCCTGCACTGCAGGACCGCCCGGGCTCTGCTCAGTCTTCTCTCTGGGAAGAGGGGGGTGCCTTCACGTGCAGGAGTCCCTAAACCCAGGAGACAGGGCCTTCCTCCGAGGACAGGACACCCCATACGCTGCAGAGTGGCCAGGGCCGACCACCAGCTCAGCCTGCTCGGGGTCACACGCTGCTCTGCTCGACGGTTTTGCAAGGAACACTGTGCTGCACAGGAGATGGAAGTCTGGAATCTCCCGGAGCCACACCTGTCTTCCCTCCCGTCTCCCCTCCCTCCTGACAGAACTGTTCCCTTCTCTGCTCCACTTCCACCCAAGGGCCTGGGGCTAGAGCACACTTGGGAACTGGGTGGGGGGTACGACACAGTCCCGCTGTGGACTGCGGGCCCTCGAGGGTCCTCTGAGGGCCACAGAGGCCTCCGGGTTGGGTCGCCCCCCAACCATCGCCTCCCAGTCCCCTCGCGGGGTGCAGCCTTCATCTCTCTCCCCCTCCTCACCCGAAGCTCTTTCCTCCGGGAGAAGGTCTCAGAGACAAGGTGACCAATTCCTCTGGGAGGTCCCACCAAATACGCCGTGCCTGCCCTGCCTGGGAGCCAGTTTTCAGTCCCCACTCCCTCCCTCCTGAGGCAGCACAGTGCCCCCCACCCAGCCCACACTGCCCACAAGCCCCACTCCGAGGCCCCACCTGTGCTGCTAAGTCACTGCTGTGACCCCTCCAGAGCTGCCTCCTGGAGACACCCCTCCCTGGCACCAGCCGCTGTGGCCCACTGTCTTCAGAGCACAGCGGCTCCTCCTGCCCCGCGGCTGCTTCCTCTTCTCGTCTCTCACTCTCACTGACACACACGGGACTGGTGACCAGGCCCCAGGCTTCTCCATCTGAAGCCCCCAATTGTGTCAGGCCTCGGGTCCTGGCACCAGGTCCCTCCTCGTTACCCAAAAACCCCCAAGAGGAGGAGGCCGTGTCCACGTCCTCTTCCTCCACTGTCTACGCAGTCCTCCTCACACTCACCTCGTCCACCCCGGGAGCAGGGGTTCCCCACCTCTGACAGCCCCAGCCCCTCACCCTGGAGGAGCTCTGCCACCAAGTCCGGCCACGTCCCCTCCTGTTCTACAGGGCACGTGCTCTCCTTGAACTCCACCCGCCGTGGTTTCAGACACAGGACCAGTTTCTGGCTCTGCCTTTGTCTCAAATGACATCTCCTTTTCTCTAGAAGAAGGCTGGGTGGGGGCTCTGGACTGCGAGGATCCCCTAAGCACACAAACACAGAAATATGCGTATGGCCTCCAAACTGTCTCCTAAGTCAGGCTGCAAGCAGTAGTCGATTTCCTACAGATGAATGAATGTCACCAGTAAGCACTTAATCACCTTTGCTAGAGTTTCTCTCTCACTTGTGACCGTTTTCCGTGAAGAAGCCAAAGAAACATTTAAATACTCAATAAGAACTACCGCCCCTCTAACAACGAGGAAGAAAAAAGCAGGATGCTCAGTAATCTGCTCGCCTCATTCACAAGCCAGGTGATTCCTCCCACCGCAGTCAAAAGACTACAGGTCATTAACCTTCTGCGACTCTTCAGAAACATCGGTGTCACAGTCTGTCAGGCCCCTCAAATGAATACGCCCAAATATCAACTGGTCGGCCCCCTACTTCCAAACCTCTGCCTGTGGTTTTGAGTGTTGTCAATCCTGTGACTACCACTCCGTGGTACCAAGTTTGACCCTAAGGAACGATGCTTGTCTCTTCCCTCTCGCTGGCCACGAAGCTACAGGCTCCTTGAGGTGTGACCATGAGCAACACCCAGTCATACTGTCCACACACCAGACAGGCCCTTGTCACACTCGACAGCGCTGAGGGGAGCTGCCCGGGGGAGCAGCCTACCTGTGGTGGAAGGGAGCCCCTCGCAGTCTCGTCTGGTCCACTTCGGCTCTCAGGGTTTCCAGGTTTAGAATCAGCTGGTCCTACGAAACAGCCAATGACACAGCCTGCACCGCTTGCTTTCTGGATGTCAAGTGACTTGCACCAAAATGTGCAGAACAGGTTACGTGAGTAGGTATCAACTCCCAACATTTTAATTCTGAGAAAATGTTCTCTAAGAGTCCCTAGCAAATAGAAACACTCAGGACAATATTAACCCTTATAAACCATAATGAGGAAGAAGTTCCATCTCAGGTGTAGAAAAGGTTTCTCTGGAGGAAACATGGCAAGCCATTAACAACGATGAAGTCTGTAGAGAGAAGCTGGACTTCAGGCGGGGGGTTCGGGTCAGGGGGACACGACTCACTCTATTGCCCTCCCTCCTCTCACTGCTTTCAATTGTCTCCATGGAGCTCACCTGCATTCCTCACATTCATTCCTCTACAGCCCACTTCACTTGCTCATGGGGTAAAACAAGTCAAACGGGCCAAGTCTGTGAGTCACTCAACTCAACCTGGAAGCTCTGTGCTGTCGGCCATGGCAGTCACTCGCCTCGTGCAGCCCCTGAGCACGTGAGACAGGCTGCTGCAAAGCCCGATGTGGAAATCACACAGAGGATTTCAAGACTCGTGGTGAAAGAAGGACGTCGAGTAGCCCGTTGGTTTTTAGGAAATTTTAGATTGTGTAGGTGGCTCGTATTATCTTTCTGACGCACAGCACAGCCCACGTGAATGGCTCACGCTTTGTCTCAGCTCTTGGGTGAATCCAGAAAGGACTACTCAGAATTCTGAACCACACACAACAGCCACACACTCTAAATCCATCTATAATGCAAACACATTCAGTGTTCAAAACCAGAAGTGCTATACGTGTTACAGCAGTGGATTCGCCATAAGGAGAATGTAACTCGACGTCTGCTAAGCATCTGCTCAAACTCATGTCCACTGAGTTGGTGATGCCGTCCAACCGTCTCATCCTCTGTCATCCACTCTCTTCCTGACTTCAATCTTTCCCAGCATCAGGGTCTTTTCCAATATGAAAATTCATATTAAAAAACTGGAAATAATTACCTCAAACAATTTTTAAATGCAATAACAAAGTTGCCAAGTCTGTGTTTTATAAAATGAGCATCAATTTCAAGGTTTAAAAAGCTGTTTCAGAACCTACTGTATTTAAAAAAAAAATGGAGAGAAGGCAAAAGAATCATCTATTTGAGATTGGCTCTGTATGAGAAATTGCTGAGACGAACTGACGGGACGGGTCATGGGTATTTATTATACTACTCCATCCACTTTTGTGCATGTTTGCAATTTTCCATCGTAATACATTATAAAAGTTTATTTTCTGTTAAAGCAGAGTCTTCTCCAGCAACACAATTCGAAAGCATCAATTCTTCAGTGCTCAGCCTTCTTTATGGTCCAACTCTCACACCCATACGTTACTACCGGAAAAACCATAGTTTTGAGTATATGGTTTGAGTATATGGTTTGTCGGCAAAGTGATGTCCCTACTTTTCAATATGCTGTCTATGTTTGTCATAGCTTTCCAAGGAGCAAGCATTTTTTAATCTCATGGCTGCAGTCACCGTCTGCAGTGATTTTTGAGCCCAAGGAAACAAAACCTGTCACAGCTTCCACAATAAGGCATCGGCATTCAAAGATTTTTAAAGCAAAACAAAAGTTGACTTTGAATTGGCTTAGTCTAGTCATAAACAGCATCCCGATCTCAACAGCCTCTGAGCAGCAGTTATGAAAGTAAGAAGTGCACCCCTGATCGGGAGATATTGAGCTCTCCGCCTAAGCGGGGAGGGCGCCTCACCGCAGGTCGCATGATGGGAGTCAGAACCACTGCCCCCTGGAAGCCCGCCTGTGAGGCTCTGCAGTCCAAGCCCAAGAACACAGGTATGGTGGGGACAGTACTGACACGTGAGGCTGGACCCGGGATCCCCACTCCATTTCCTGGATGGTCTGTATTGCCGTGTGGCCAACCTTTCCGGGAAACCTCTCTCAGGACTCGGTGACGTGAGCCTCCACCATCACCCTTTCCTGTCGTGATGCGCCTTCTGTCGCAGCACAACTGCGCTTCTCCTGTCTAGAGGCAGCCATCCTACACACACACCGTGTCTGGACCCGCAGTTTGGCATGTGGGACTCCAGCGCCACGTCCGAGGCAAGCAGGCTCCACACCTGGGCGCCATGCCTTCAGTTTCATGGGCCCCGGGCTGGCACCCCAGGTTTGTCTGAGGGGCAGTCGTGAGGTCCACCTGTATCCCAAGCAGCTCCCCGGACTGGCTGGTCAGAGCAACAAGCAGCCTCTTTGAATGTGGGGAGGCCCTGGCTCCTGCCCACTGCCTATGGGTGACCACCTCTGGCCCTGCTCCCGAGGAGGTGGGTGCCCGGATCAGCAGATGGGGCCACACAGGCACACACTCGATGCCAGAGACGGGAGTGGTGGAGAAAGGCAGTGCTGGCCCCCGCCCAAGCCACGTCTCCTGCCCAGACGCCGCCTCCCCGTCAGCACAGGCACCCGCTGCAGCTCCTTGTTCTTTTCCTCCAGTTGGGCCTCCATCTGGCGCAGCCTATCCTCCATGCTGCTGTGTCTCTCTCTCCTGCCTGTCGGCCAAGAACAGCGTCAGCTCCGCTCACAACAACCCTGTCCTGACGGCACGCGGGCTGTGATCGCAGGGGCGGCACGAGGGCCATGCTCTGTGCGAACCACGGGCCCTGGGTTCGCGGGGGGCACGCCCGCATGCCTGCTCACACAGCCTGCGCGGCTTCGTGTGTGACACATGGCTCACGGAGGGGGCTGGTGACCAGCTCGTGAGAGGACACGTGCTCCCCGTGCCCCGGGCCCCACACCCACGGCCGCTGCGCTCCCTCCTCGGACTGCCTGTGGCGAGCCTGCGCGGGCAGCAGACAGCGGCAAACGCGAGGCACACGTTCTACCTTCCTAAGCCGGGAAGGAAGTTCGAACTGTTTAGCCTCCTGAGTGGTAGAGCTTCCGGAAGACAAAAGGTCGGACTACAAGGCCGACTGGGGATGGACAGCAGAGATGCCAGGGGAGAGGAGAAACCAAGCCTGGAGAGGAAGATCACAGCAGAAGGGTGCCCCCTGGCGGCTGTTAGTGACCCTGCTCTGGGAGGGTCGGCGAGCACGGGACACCTGCTGCCTCCCGCGACGTGATGGCCCCTCGGGCGCTCACTGAGCTCCTGGCAAGGCTTCCGACAGCCGCGTCAGCACAGACCCGGCCCGACTCTCTATGTTCAGCCAGTGCCCACCGGCAGCGCAGGGCAACACCTTTCCCGCCACAAGGACAGGGTGGCTGGCTGGCTGGCAATGGGGTCGATGCCCCCAGCAGCGCCACATCCCACGGACATGGCCTCTCACCCGCGGGCTCCTGGGGACGGCGAGTGGGGAGTGGGGCCTCGGGTCTGCACGTGCCCTGCTGGGACTTCTTTAACAAGTGTATGGATAATGACTTAAAACTGTGTTCATTACAGAGCTATTTTGGCCATCTCTTAAACGAGAATGGGATTTTTCTAGGTCTCTATCCTGCTAGGCTTTGAGTGGCTGACTGAACTCTGAGCAGCAGTGACTCGGAGCTGAAGCGTCCTAGGGACACACACAACTCGGGACAAAACTGGAGGGAAATTAACGTAGGGATGATGCAGAAGTGGGGCCTGCCTGACACTCAGGGAGCGCTCCCATCTCAGACGGGCAGCACGACCCCCGCGTCTGCGCTCCTGTGTGGACTGAGCAGCACCGGCAGGGGCGCGGCGGGAGAGCAGGGGAACAGGCCCTCCCTGCGCCCGCCCCCCAGGGACCCAGAGCAGCACCTTGGAGAGCGAGGCCACCCTCTGCGCCTGCTACGCCTCCACCTCGGGCAGCGTCTCTGCCCTCCGCAGTCTCTGCTGCAGCTTCTCTACCAGCTCCAGGCGCTCCTGCAACTGGCGGTTCTTATCCTCTGTCTACAAAGGGAGAGCAGAGGATCAAAACAGGCCGAGAGGTGTAGCCACTGTCGCTTTAAGCAAGCTGAGACAAAACCTAAATGCACGTGTCTAGTGGATTCATTCTGTTTCGGAAGCTCCGTCAGGGTAAATTTTCTCTCAGTGTTCCTGGGCTTGGGCTCAGTGAGCAGAACACCTCCTGCCAGAGTATTTGCTTTTCCTAAACGTTCCCCAAGGACGTCTTAAAAATAAAACAAATTCTTATATATTAAAGAAGATCTGTAGAAGCTTATTCATTCTTATTGACAAGTTAAGGGAAGAAGGGTTCACTACGGACCCTTCTTAAAACATCACCAGAATCATCACTTAGAGGGAACCCTACCGACCGCAGATGGCTACGGGCGTGTAAGCCAAAATATGGCTTTCATCTCCTCTGAAATACAGACCTGATAAGAGCGTGCCTGGTGAAATGCCAGTCAACTAGTATTTGTAAAGGCACAATTATTCTTTTAACAGATCTTCTTACTCTGAAAAACTTTCAATGTAGAACAGACAGATTCTTTTTTAAAAAAGAAAAAAATTAAAGTATCTATAAGCTCAGGTTCCTGAGAGGTTAGCATTTGTTTCTAAGCAGCTTTCTTACTTTTTCTGTGTGCGTATTCCTCTATGTACGTACACAAACAATATGCTGTGCTTTAAAACCCTCAGAAAACAATAGCATATGGTACATAGTATTTTCTGATCTGCCTTTTACAGCCATTATTTTGTATATCGTAATGCTTTTAGTTAGCATTCCCCATCATACATTTCAATGGCTTTCTAGTATTTAATTTTTGTGGTGGGGACAATGATACACTTTGGCACACACCAGACTGACTCACTTTGTTTTGGAGAAGCCAGATTTGGTTTTCCTGGTTAAATCCTGATTATCTGAGACCACTCGGGAACAGGAGCGAGTAAGGCTCACCAAACCACAGGAAGTAGAAACCCTAATCAGACCAGAGCTCTAACCCTGCCTTTTGTCACAGTGACCCCAGTTCCCAACAGGCAGCCAGCTGCCATGAAGTTCCCTGCTGCTCTCTACTCTTTCGGTAAAAACTCTAACAAGCCAACAGATTCACGTTCAAGTAAAACAAAAGAGTCAGGAGTGGAATTCCACAAAATGGTTAAACCAAGTCCCAAATAATGCAAACCTGTAAGTTGCAGTCACCCGCAATTTTTTAAAAATGTATTTCCTTCCAGTACAGCTGATTTACCATGATGTACATCCACACTTTTGAACACAGTATTTTAGGGTCATAACAACTTTACACTGGGACTTGATTTCCAATGTGGGAGTCACATGAAAAGATCTTTACCTTCCTTCCTCAGGAATTCACTACTATAAAAGTCAGACACAGTTCAGAAAGGCCATTACCTGTCGATGCCTAGAATCCTTATTTGCAATTTCATTTTCAAGTTTATCATTGATGTCGTCCTAAGTTTCAAATCAAACATAAAGTTAACGTCCTCAAAATAAAAGTCCTAGACACGGCAGTTTTCTCGGACGTGAGCAAAAATGCGCCTATCCCAAAGGTCACATTTGCCACGATTGGCACCCATCTGTCTTAACGTTCTGTCCAGCCACTTGGTTGACCAAGCTTCTTTTCTACATAACAAACCCAAACAGCAAACGAAAAGTATACTAAACTACCCTGTTATTGCAAGAATTCCAGGAGGGAAGGTATCTGGCATGAAGTCAGGACCTCTGTCTGCTACACCATACAGGCGGGCTTGACCCAGAACAGGGAGGGACCTTCAACAGATCCAACGTGGAGCTCTGAGGCTCGTTTCCTTGAGTAAAAGTTGGAAAAGTCTCATGCAATTTCCTCAGAATTAAAGTAGCATATTAACGAGTGGAAACAGAAGTCAAATTGTACACAACTGGGAGCAGCCTTCTCAAGCCTAGTTCTTCAAAAGCAGACTTACACCACATGGATGAAACGCTCAAACCAGGACCAGAACTTGGCTGCTGGTGCAACTCCTGTCCGCCACCTCAAAATCCACTTCAGGTCTCTCCCTGGTCACTAAGTAACCAATGTGGGCAAAGTCCTAACTTTAAAAGTGAAAGGTCTTGAAAACGCTTTTTCTAGAATTCTATACGTATTCAACTCGGACACCTAATCTCCTGTTGCCAAAGAGTAGTGTGAATAGCTTATACAAACCTGTGCAAATATTTCTGTTTTGAGTTCTCACACAGAATTACTCACACCAAGCTACTGAACAAGTACACCTGCTGTACCACATGTTGGAGGGGTTCTCTCTGAGACGGTCTCACGGGGGAGGGGTGGGCAGGGTGGGTGCTGTCTGTCTGTGCACAGAGGAGAGGCGAGGCTCACAGGAAGAGAGGCCTGAGTCCCCAGCACTCTTCTGTTTTCACAGTGACCGCTAGGGAGTTTCTCATAAATCATGACACCCGCAGACACGACCGCCAGAGACATCACGATTCCACATGGTTACACAGCTCGGGCCTGAGGATCTGAGCGTGAGCAAACACCACTCGACTTGTCTGACCGCCGGTATCACTGTCACACATCCCTTCAAGGAGCGGAACCTCAGAAAACTCGAGAAGATGGCCAGGCAAGCTGCCTCAGCAGAGCCCACACAGCATGCTCCCATCTCTCCGAGAGAACAGGCTCCACAGGTGTCACCAGACTCGCCTGAGTGAATCAGAAGCAAATTTCAGCATCATCAGGAACACATTCGACAGGCAGTTGCGGGGGGGGCGGGGATGAACCGGGAGACTCGGGTTGACATATATACAGCACTGATACTACACATAAAGTCAACGAGTGAGGACCTAGTGTACAGCACAGGGAAGTCTACTCAGTGCTCTGTGGTGAAGTAAATGGGCAGGAAATCTAAAAGAGAGACAGATACATAAATAGATAGATAGATGACTGATTCACTTTGCTGTACAGCAGAAATTGACACAGCAGTGTAAAGCAACTATACGCCAATAAATGAATGAATGGATGAATGAATTTTTAGAAAAGGAACACAGTGGGCCCCCTAGAACTTGTGGAAAGGAGGAGTCCACACCCAGGGTGCAGCACAGCGTCAGGGCTGCCCTCGTGTTGCTCCACTGCCAACGGACTGCCTGGACCAGGCCTCTTCTACCCCAGAGACCTCGACGCAGAGGCAGGGAGGCAGCCAGTTGTGGTCTCTCCAGTGCTCTGCTCTTACTCACGCAGCCATCCCAAGGCTGAGATCCCCGGGAGAACAAGAAACCCACATTCCACCTCAGGACAACAGACACAGCTGCAGTCACTCACTTCGCGGACGTCCTGCTCAAGTTTTCTCTTCCTGTCCTTGGACTGGAGGAGGTCCTTCCTGGCCGTGTCCAGGTCCTCCTCCAGATGTTTCACGTGGGCAGAGAGGGCTGCCAGGCGCTCCTCCATCTGCCTCTGCTCCCGCAACTGCCTCTGTATGATTTCCTGGAGCTCTGTCTCCTTCGCCAAGCCGTCCGAGGGTCTCTAAGGGGGAAAGGAAGCCTTACACAGCCTGGTTTTGGGAGGGAGGGAACACAGTACTTCCGGGCAATCTGTGAGGTCAAAACTGCCTTCTGCGCTCTGGGAGCTCACAGGACCCTCACGGCCGCTCAGACCTACATGGTGCATCGGTGAGAGATCCCAACAGCCCCGCACAGACTGGATGGTAAGACGAGAACCAGACAGAGAGCGAGACCAAGGACTTGCCTTTCCATTGGCGCTTGGCATGTTTTCTTGCTCATGATGTACATCAAGCACCCTGTCCGTTAGTATCTTTTCCTGGTTATTCTCCTCTGAAAGAATCATCTGCTAAAACCAAAACATTGAATCAGAGTAAAGAAATTAAGTAAAGACAGCAAAACTCCACCTGGAAAACTCAACTCTAAACTGAAAACAAAACATAAAAAGAAAATACATGGTGATGCTATCCATCCCGAACACCACCAGGTGATTAGAGTCAGAATTTGTCTTCTACTGGACAAAGGGGTACTTAAGAGATCCTGCAACTCTGAGTCACAAGTCTAGTTTACTAGTCATTAAAGTAACCCTGGTGGGCGGGTCCTCAATCAGAAAGATAAATAACATCTGATGCCCACCACTACAGCCTTCATTCTTTTTTAAAATGAAAGGATTCAAATGACAAACCCTTCACGGAAATTACACAAAGACTGATCAAACTTACCTCTTTATGTGTGGCACCTAATTCTTCTTCAAACAAACTACAGCTCTCGAGTGCTACTCGTAATCACCTCTCAACTCAAATAAAAGGGGCCGAGTCACTGTGTGTTGATGTGTGTATATATGTTAGTACACTTCTTAGTGTATACTCACCCTAATACATGGGTACTGTCACAGAATACCTTTAATGTCTCTCATTGATCTTAACGTCAAGAGAATCTGCTTGTTAACAGCTTTAAATTCTAAGTTTGAGAGAACAAAATGTTATCCTAAATTAATTATTACCCAGTTTTTAACTGCAAATTGATATACAGAATATAATAAGTCTTGAGACATTCATGCCAACGAATACTTTTTAACTGGGGGCTTCCCAGGTGGCTCAGTGGTAAAGAATCCGCCTGCCAATGCAAGAGGGCAGGTTCGATCCCTGGGTCAGGAAGATTCCCTGGAGTAGAAGATGGCCACGCACTCCAGTATGCATGACTGGGAAGCCCCATGAAGAGAGGAGCGTGGTGGGCTACAGTCCACAGGGTTGCAAAGATTCGGACATGACTGAGCATGTACGCAGGCAACGCTTTTTAACCATATAAAACTCTGACTTCTTACAGAAAAAAATGTATATACAAGAATTCAAGATGCTCAAAACTCAACTAGTTACATAAATATGTGCATCATCCACCTAACAAGGCAGCAAGTGTACAAATCCAGGACGGCCGGATGGCTGGTACCTTCTCGTCCAGGGCCTTGTGGTATTCAAAGAGAAATTTCAGCGCCCTGAGCACCTCCACCTCACTCGTCATGCCGGCTGGGGACTGCGCCTGCCACTTGCCCGCTGTCATCCCGACGGCTGGAAAGTGTCGGGAAACCAGGCGCTCCAGGTGCTCCAGCAGCAGCTGCAGGGCAGGGCCAAAGGAACACCTTCAACATCAGGCTCGAATTCCGGGCCGATAACTCCTCTCAGCCTCACGCTATAGCCGGAAACACGCTAAGGCACGTCGGAATCCCGCCAGTTCAGTCGAAAGTTAGAGTGGACTTCCCCAGGGGTCCAGTAGTTAAGACTCCACACTTTTTCAAGGATCATGGGTTTTAACCCCTGGTCGGGGAACTAAGATCCCACACAAAGTGTAGCGTGGACAAAAATGTAAGTTCAGAGAACTCCCCCCTCATATGTACTAAAATTACATTAGCTCTCATCAGAAATTTGAAGCAAGGCTATGAGAACCCCGAACTGATCCACCCTGGTCTGCTCAGTGGGAAGATGTGAAAAATGACTTGAAAATCAGACAAAGTTTAAAGACAGCACGTGGAAGCCAGCGGTGACCCCCACGGGGCAAATGTCAACACGTGAGAATCCCCCTACTGACCCTGGTGTTGTTTCTTTCAGCTTTTAGCTGAGCGATCTCCTCTTGTCTTTCATGAAGCTGATGCCTCCATGTGTGTAGTTCTTCAGGAGTTGGAAACTCCTAGAAAACAGTTAAATGAGAAACTAAATGCAAACAAATTAAAAAGACAGCGAGACTGTGAAGACTGACCCTGTCAAGTCTCTCCAGGCTCCACACAAAGGATCTCCATGCCCCTCCAGAGAAGAGGGGTCCACTGACCCCAAGACAACACAGGCCACCACAACTCAGACCGGCCTTCGGCCTCCACCTCGACCTGGCAGGCACGTGGCAGGAGAGAACCTGGAATCCAAGCTTGCCTTTTCAAGACCCAGGGACATTTGAGAAACTTTCCAAAACGTAAACCTAACAACAAAGTGGATAAAGAGATTCTTAAACGACACACAGACCAGTGACCTAGAGCCACTGGGGAGAGTGAAGAAAAAAAGGAAGGTCTACAAGGCCACGAGGCTTTGGAGTGTTCCTCTGGGAAAAAGGCGGATGGCACCTCAAAGCCATCTGTTAGCCTGACTCCACGGAAGCCACCCAGTCATTCAATCAACCGGTTAAAATGTTAAATTTATGTTATATGTACTTTACCACAATTTGCGTGCATGTGGGGCCGTCCACGTGGTGAACTTGCTCAAACTGAACCACACGGAGTCTTTCATTCTTCTCTTTTTCTTTGCAGAAATTAGAAAATCCTGGGCTACTATCCCCTACTACATACTGAGTGTTCAGCACCCAGAACAGTGCCCAGCACTTGTAAGAGGCATGTAGTAGACATGTGTAGCTATGAGGGTGTATGTCATACATGTAAACAGTAGGTACCTGTCATTAAAATACTGGACACACTGGTCTGTGCTTTGTAAGATGGGAGACATTAACGGGCTTAGCCTTTGTGCTTCAAGGACTGACTCTCTAGCTCGATCCTCATGCCCCGGAGATTCCTCCAGCCCGTATATCCTTTCTTTGCAAGAAGGGAGACATTAAGGGGCTTAGCCTTTCTGCTTCAAGGACTGACTCTATAGCTCAGTCCACGTGCCCCAGTGACTTCTCCAGCCAGTGTTTCCCTTCTTGTGGGGCCCCCGCCCATCCTCCACGCAGCAACTGCACAACCTCTTACAAGGTAAACCTGCTGGGGTCGATCCTGCCCACTAAGGCCAGAACGCCCTGGCCGGCAGGGCCCACAACCATGCTAACAAAATGAAACACAACCCCAATGCTTCGCCGGGTGAGGGCCAATCTGACGGGCCCAGCCCCCGGCTGCTCTCACCTCAGGCCGCTCTGCTTCCAGGACGTGGGCTGAGGCCAAGTCCTTCCTAGTCCTCGCCTTTGCCTTGGGGTTGCAGCGCTGGAATAACGCCCACAGGCGGGCCATTCTGCGACCCATCCTCGAGGATGGGGACAGCCCCCCACTCGGGGGCAACTGCTGTTTCACGGTAGGATACCTCGGCTACCGAGCTATCACCACCAATCTCGCACTACGACCACCGCTCTCACACACACACTGCTCTCACACACCACTCTCACACACACTGTTCTCACACTATGACCACTGCTCTCACACTATGACCACCAAATGGCATGAAGGCTCTGCCTCCAGCACGTCTCCCAGGAGCCCAGAACTGGAACCCACTCAGTCACAAGGGGCTCCATGGCAACAGGGGGGCTGGGCTCAGGCCCACCGTCAAGGGTGCAGAGAGGGGGGAGGGGCTGCCAAAAAGACAACAATTGAGTGTGGAGTGCAGGAGAAGGCAGGCTGTGCCCACGGCTCAGGCCCCCTGTCAAACATGACCCTGCAAGGTACTGGGTCACAGTCGAACCAACCAGTATAAACTCCTTCAGAAACCACCACCCCTGGGAATGAGCACGTCTTCTAAGTGGGCTTCTGCCCCCTCTACCCCCTAAACAAGCCTCCAGTGAGGCTACTGAAAGGGCAGCCCTGAACTCAAGGGCGTCCCCAGAACCCACCCGGCTGAGGAGGACTCACCACGCTAGCTGCCCCTCACTCTCACCCTGAGCTCGGTCCTCCCTGTCGGACTCCCTCACTCGAGCTCAGCAAGGGCTTGACCAACCTCGCTCCAGGCACTTAAAATGAACCCACAGTGCGTACAGGGGTTCATTCAACCTGCTGCGAACTTGCCCTCTTAACTTCGACCCTTGGCTGCCAGACGACTCTGCCCCGTGGGGGCTGCATGGTGGAGGTTCAGGGGTGTCCCTGCCTCGAGCCGCGACAGCCAGCGCCTCCCAGACCCCGCCTGAGTCTCCCACCCCTCTCCTGGCTCCACTCCCACCCTCGCGGCTCTCCACTCGCCAGAGCACAGGCTACTTGCTCCTGGCTCAGCCCGGACCTCTGCTGTCATTTGAGGACCTCGGTCCCCAGGGTGCTTGGGGTCCTATATCCACCCATCTCAGCAATTACACACTCTGGGAGAGACAGAGTACGGTTTGGGGTCCTGCCCTCAGTTCACCCTGAACACGTTCTCTTATTTTTAGCTTTATCTACTGGAGTTCTCTGAGATGTGTTCTTAAAACATCAACTGTTGCTTTCAAAAAGACTGTAAGGTCACTGTGCTCAACTTTACGAATAAAATCTTCATTTTCCACCTTAAAGTGAAACTGGAGGGAAGACTAAAAGCAGTCATTTTTTCAAACTGAAAAAGAAAACCCACATGTGACCATGTCACAGAATACAGGTCACATAACCCCTCCCTCCTCAGCCTTGGCCTCCACCACCAGCAGCCTGTCATCGCAAGGCCTGCCCTGGGCCGCCAGGGGCAAGGGCAGAGGGGAGACCGGCTCCTCTGTCTCCAGGCCGCGTGGGCCGCCTGCTCCACCTCCTTCCCAAGTTCACGTGGCACTGAAACAGCCCGGGCAAGCTGGGGATTCTGACCAGAAACACAACCGTGGGTACCAAGCAAGGACCCCTGGTTCTTGTTTTCCCTGGTATCAAATAAACTTGATCAAGACAATTACTGTGACTGTTACATGTGGCTTCAGATGACAGAAGACCCCCCAGGGTGTCTCCACTTCCAGTGACAGATGCAAGCATCTTGTAGGTCAGCCTACCAAGAGCTAGAAAAGCTAAATAAGGTTTAAAAGAGGTCCTTAGGCAGCCACAATCCAAGATTTCAAACAAAAGCGAAGCCCAGTGAGGGAGCTGGAGACTGAGAGGGCCGCTCCTTCCCTCGGGGCATCTGAGCAAAGCCGACTCTGTGAAGAAAAGGAAGGGAAAGAGTCAAGCAGAGGGGGCTGGCTAACACAGCTCTGGAGGGTTCCTTGGGCTGTGGAGACAAAAAGTCGAGCGCAGGCCTGACGAGTCAGTCCGGATGTCAGAAAACGTACCCAACACTCTGCCCAAACCGGCTGAGGGCTGACTATCAGTCACCTCGTGGTGCTCAGGAGAGACGGTGGGCTTCAGGACCTGCCGAGAAGGGGGGGGGGCCCTGGGAGCCACCCCAGGCTTCCAGACACTGGAGACGCTGGAAAGCTCTTCCCTGGGGTCGGGGGGGGGGAGGTGGGTGAAGGCTGCTGAGACTGAGCTTAAAAGGACCCCCAAGCCTCAAGTCCCTCAGGCCCTGAGTGAACAGACAGCTCTGTCCCCACTGGAGGTCTGCGTCAGAGGAAACTCTGGAGAAGGCAGCATCACTCAGAACCTCTAGGGTTTTCCAAACATAATGTCCAACATGCAACCAAAAAAGCAAAAGAGGGTGTAACAACAAACAGGACCAAGAGGAAAAGAACTGAACCAGATCCAGAGGTATGAGATATGTATCAGCATATCAGAGGTATGCTAGAGGTATCAGATGCAAATGTCACCTGTTCAAAAATATACTTGACAAAAGGGAAAATTTCTGAGAATCAAAACCAATCTAGAACTTTACAATAACAGTGACTGAATTTAAGAACTCAGTCTCTGGGCTTAACATCAGATTGGACGTAGCTGAAGAGAGGATCAGTAAACTGAAGGACGGATCGGTTACAATATATATATACGAGGGAAAAAGGATAGAATGTATTGAAGGAGTCTGTTGTTAAACTATGTTGTTAAAAACTATAAATGGGGGCCCTCATGGTTGAGAAAAGACAGAAAGGGGAATAAGACATGCCTCCAGGGGTTGAAACTAAAGAGCCTCTTAATGAAAGTGAAAGGCGAGAGTGAAAAAGCTGGCATAAAACTCAACATTCAAAAAATGAAGATCATAGCATCCGGCCCCATCACTTCATGGCAAATAAATGGGGAAACAGTGCAAACAGTGGCACACTTTATTTTCTTGGGCTCCGAAATTACTGCAGATGGTGAAATTAAAAGATGCTTGCTCCTCGCAAGGAAACCTATGACAAACCTAGACAGCATATTAAAAAGCAGAGACATTACTCTGCCAACAAAGGTTCATTTAGTCAAAGCTATGGTTTTTCCAGTAGTCATGTATGGATGTGAGAGTTGGCCCATGAAGAAGGCTGAACGCCAAAGAATCAATGCTTCTGAACTGGGGAGTTGGAGAAGACTCTTGACAGCCCCGTGGACTACTAGGAGATCCAATCAGTCAGTCAATCTTAATGCAAATCAATCCTGAATAGTCATTGGAAAGACTGATGCTGAAGCTCCAATACTTTGGCCACCTGATGCAAAGAACTGACTCATTGGAAAAGAACCTGATGATGGGGAAGACTGAAGGCAGGAGGAGAAGGGGACGACAGAGGGTGAGCTGGTTGGATGGCATCACTGACTCGATGGACATGAGCTTGAGCAAGCTCCAGGAGTTGGTGATGGACAGGGAAGCCTGGCGTGCTGCAGTCCATGGGGTTGCAACGGGTCAGACGTGGAGCGACTGAACTGACTGACAGGGACAGTGGCAAGAGCTGGTTCAAGAATCAGACAATTGAGTCAAAAATGAAAACCACACATTGGTTTCAGCAGCTCTGTGGGTGCCTAAGGCTAGAAGAAAATGTTCAAGCGTTCAGAGGAAAAAGGGTGTGGCTTTTAACGGCACAACAACACTGAGAGCTGACTTTCCAAGAATAAGGAAGTTAGAAGATAATGGACTGGCATCTGTAAAATGCTGAAAAACAAATAACCACCAACCTGGAATTCTATTTCCAACAAAACCTCTCTTCGAAAGTGAAAGCAAAATAGAGACTTTTAGGGCAAATGGAAATGAGACAACTCATCACCCACATACAGGAACTAAAAAAAAAATATTCAGGCAGTGCTTTGGGAAAAAGAAAAGTAGTCTCTGACGGAAATATAAAAAACAAGTAAAGACCAACAATGAGGTAACTGTGAGGGTAAATACTAACTCTACAAAACAATGATGTTAACGCCAAAAATATATCTAACAGTTTAAAGTGTGACAGTGACAAGGAGGAAACAGTCGTGTCAGGGAGGCAGTAAGAGTACTAAGCTATACTTGAATGTAAAACACACGCTGTGTCTGCAAATGTGCACCCAACAACCTGGCAGAGGAGCACAGAACTAGAGAAACACTTCATACTTCTAAAAGAAGCCAAGAGCAAAGAACACACACTAGGTGGGACAAACAGAAAACACGCAGCAACATGGTGTCTACACACTGAAATATCAACATTATAAACAGAGCCAATACTCAAACTGATTCCAGTGAAAACTATACACTATTCAGAGGTATGTGTTAAGATGGAAGGTCTTTTAGACAGGTGAAAGTAAAAGATACCCAGGCTAACACGGACAGAACACTGACGTGGCAATATCACTGTCAAATAGTGTCTAAAGAAAGAAGCATTACTAGCAATAAAAAAGAACATCTCATACTGATACAAGTTCAGTCTAGCAAGAAGATGAGGATTCTAAACTTGAATGTACCTAATAACATAACCTCAAAATATCAATACATAAAAACTGACAGAAATAGAAAAGGAGAAACAGCCGAGTTCATAATCCCAGTGGGAGACGTTAAAGACACATCTCTCGTGGAACTGGGCCCCCTGGTATGTAGTCACCTGCAGCCATGAAGTACCTGAAATGCGGCTGGCTCTACAATGAGATGCGCTGCAAGCCTGAAACACACACTGGATTTTAAAGACTCAGCCATTAAAAAGAATACATTTGAATCAGTTCTAATGAGGTGGATGAAACTGGAGCCTATTATACAGAGTGAAGTAAGCCAGAAAGAAAAACACCAATACAGTATACTAATGCATATATATGGAATTTAGAAAGATGGTAACAATAACCCTGTGTACGAGACAGCAAAAGAGACACTGATGTATAGAACAGTCTAAAGGACTCTGTGAGAGAGGGAGAGGGTGGGAAGATTTGGGAAAATGGCATTGAAACATGTAAAATATCATGTATGAAACGAGTTGCCAGTCCAGGTTCGATGCACGATACTGGATGCTTGGGGCTGGGGCACTGGGACGACCCAGAGGGATGGAATGGGGAGGGAGGAGGGAGGAGGGTTCAGGATGGGGAACACATGTATACCTGTGGCGGATTCATTTTGATATTTGGCAAAACTAATACAATTATGTAAAGTTTAAAAATTAAAAAAAAATTAAAAAAAAAAGACTTAGCATGAAAAAAAGAACGTGAACTACTTCATTAGGTTTTATCATGTTGATTACACACTGAAATGATAATATTTGGGGTGTGTTAAAATAAAATATATTACAGGTAATTTCACCTACTTTTGCTTTTATTCAAGGTGGCTACTGGAATCTGAATTACATGAGTGACAAACCTGATGTAACTGATACACACGGAACACTGCATTCCCACTGATACATATTATTTTCAAGAGCCCAACGAACATAAAACAAAAAGAACATGTATTGGGCTATTAGGAAAGCTCGAATTATTTCAAAAGACTGAAGTAATGCAGAGTATACTTAGGGACTGCAATGGGCTGACAGTTTATGGGCCCTCAAACTTCACCCCGCACGTGGTGATGATCCTAGGAGGCAGGCACTCTGGGAGGGGTCAGGCCAGGAAGGAATGGGCTCCCGTGCTGCGAGGACAGGGAGAAGCAGCAGGCATCTAGGAACCAGGAAACATGACTCACCAGACATGGCACCTGCTGATGATCTTGGGACTCCCCAGCCTCCAGGACTACAAGAAACAACTTTCTGTTGTTTATCAGCTAGTCTATGGGATTTACAACAGTAGCCCAAAAAGACGAAGACAGGGCTCTTTGATGGTGAAGGACAGGGAAGCCTGGCGTGCTGCAGTTCATGGGTCACAAAGAGTCGGACACGACTTAACGAATGACCACCACCACCACCACCACCACCGGTTGATCTGAGTTAAGACTAAAACGGAACTCATGGCTTAGGCTATTTAGTCTGTTTCACACAGGCCAAAATGACTCGTATATTTTAAAGTATTTATCCAAAAGTGCCCCTTGATAGCATTTTACAGCCTGTACATAAGAGGATGAATACTTTTAAAATACATTTAATAGTCTATACTTCTAAAATATAATATTTCAAAATATTTTCCTATAAGAGACTTTGAATATTTTTTCAGTAACTCTCCCTCTTTCCCTCTATTACAGGCACTGAACAATTTCGAGGAAAAATCAGTTTGGTGCTAGGAAGTCACAGGCAGGATACTTCCCAACTTTAAAGATTAGTAGCAGAAAAAAAAAAGATTAGTAGTATATACTCTCTATTTATAGAGAATTACTTGCTGTCATTAATGTTGCAAGAGCAAAACATACCCATTTCCTTATGGTCCTTTCATAAACAATGCTTCTCTAGTTTGTCTTTTAAACACATAAACAGTGTTTCTCTAGTTCTGTGCTCCTCTGTCAGGTCCTTCTGTTATTGTCTGGTGAAGGGGAAACACTGTTATCAGAAAATGAAACTAAAATTATGAGTTAGATATGATGTTATTGTTCTATTTTTGTATGTTTCTGAATCAAGATTAGATAAACAACAGATGGGCTGCCTTCTGTGGCTGAAAATAGAAATAATGGGTTGTTTGTTTTCTACACAAATAATTTTTTTTTTTAATTCTACAAATGGCTCTAATGTGAACTGACAGTCTTGGCTAAGCTGCTTCTATTACGGTAACACATTTCTATTATTGAAACACAGGTTCTAGTATCAAAATTCCTTGGGACATAGATAACTGGATTAGATGGATGAAAGAGAAAAAAATGAAGGGGGAAACTTTAGGAAAGGAAACATGTTCTTTTGAAAATCAAAGTTTAAAAGACAAAATGATGATTCTAATACAGAATATAAGAACAATTCTTTTTTAAACCTCAGGAATTATGTACTTGCCACAACAGAATAATGAAATGTTTCTTTGTGTATGGCATTCAAGTAAGAGGCTTAACTTGATTTTCTCATTTAATCTTCACAGCCACCTATTAGGTAGATATTACTGTATTTAACATATTATTCCCTATATTTACATGAGGAAACTGAGACTCAAAGTGTTACAGATGGGACTGTAAACCCCATGTTTTTAATGAATATGTTACATGTGAATGGCTTTCTAGAAATATCAACAAACTTTGAAATGTGTAACTCTTTCATAAAATGCTTTGAGCCTCTTAGAAGCCCCTAAATAAATAGGAAGATGTGGGAAAACAGAAATGAATATTCTCTGTAAAAACAAAAAATAATGCCTTAAGAGACATATAAAATACAAAATAATTATGTGTAATAATAAAATGATAAAGACAGGGGTCAGAGGAACACTAATGGAGGAGTGATCATAGTTATTATTTGTATTAGAATACTGTAAGTCAAGAGTACATATCATAATTTCTGGGGTAAGCAATAAAAGAATGCACAACTAACTAGGTAATCAGAGAGAGAAATACAATAATACAAAAGAAGTCAAGACAGGAGAGAGAAAAAGAAAAACAGTTTGGAAAAACTGAAATCGAAGAATAAGATGGCAGATATTAACCCAAGTACATCACCAATCGCATTATATATAAATGAACTATTGACTACATAAGAGAGTAAGATTGCTGGACTAGGTACAAAAAAAAATTTGCTGATAGGAATGTAAAATGAGGCAACCACTATGGAGAACAGTCTGGTGACTATTCAAGCAGTTAAACATAAAACTGCCACATGATCCAGAATTCCACTCCTAGGAATATACCCCAAATAATTTTAAATCATGTCTAAGCAAAAATAATCCTGCTTATTTAACTTCTATGCAGAGTACATCATGTGAAATGCCAGACTGGACAAAACACAAGCCGGAATCAAGATTGCTGGGAGAAATATCAATAACCTCAGACGTGCAGATGACACGACCCTTATGGCAGAAAGCAAAGAAGGACCGAAGAGCCTCTGGATGAAAAGTGAAAGAGGAGAGTGAAAAAGTTGGCTTACAACTCAACATTCAGAAAACTAAGATCACCGCATCCAGTCCCACCACTTCATGGCAAATAGACAGGAAAACAATGGAAACAGTGACAGACTATTTTGGGGGCCTCCAAAATCACTGCAGATGCTGACTGCAACCATGATATTAAAAGACACTTGCTCCTTGGAAGAAAAGTTA
This sequence comes from Bubalus kerabau, assembly GCF_029407905.1. Lineage (NCBI taxonomy): Eukaryota > Metazoa > Chordata > Mammalia > Artiodactyla > Bovidae > Bubalus > Bubalus kerabau. Next base: position 3,156,509 of record NW_026577894.1, on the reverse strand, counting down.
TGATCATCTTAGACGGCTTATTAAAAAGCAGAGACATTACTTACCAACAAAGGTCCGTCTCATCAAAGCTGTAGTTTTTCCAGTAGTCATGTATGGATGTGAGAATTGAACTATAAAGAAAGCTGAGTGCCAAAGAATTGAGGCTTTTGAACTGTGGTGTTGAAGAAGACTCTGGAGAGTCCCTTGGACAGCAAGGAGATCAAACCACTCTATCATAAAGGAAATCAGTCCTGAATATTCATTGGAAGGACTGATGCTGAAGCTGAAACTCCAATACTGTGGCCACCTGATGGGAAGAACTGACTCACTGGGAAAGACCTTGATGCTGGGAAAGAATGAAGACGGGACGAGAAGGGGACGCCAGAGGATGAGATGGTTGGATGGCATCACCGACTAAATGGACAGAAGTTTCAGCAAGCTCTGGTAGTTGGTGATGGACAGGGAGGCCTGGCATGCTACAGTCCATGGGGTCGCAGAGAGTTGGACACGGCTGAGCGACTGACCTGAACTGAAGCAAAAATGTGCATATGACTGTTCATAACAGAGCAGTGTTATTCATAATAACCATAAAGAGCAAAATAAAGCAAAAGCAAGCAAAGGAAAGGAAATAATAAAGAAGAGAACTCAATGACACTGAAATCAGAAAATCAATTTTTTAAAAAAATCACACAACCCCAGAGCGGGTTCTTTGAAAACTTTAGTACAATTGATAAGGTTCTAGTACAAATCATTTAAAACGACAGAGAAACACAACTTAACCAATATCAAGAATGAAAAAGAGGGTATCACTAGAGACTGTACCGACATTAAAAATATAATAAGGAAGGACTTCCCTAGTGGCCCTGTGGTTAAGAATCTGCCTGCCAATGCAGGGGACATGGGTTCGATCCCTGGTCCAGGAAATTCCCTCATGCTTCAGAGTGACATGCCCATGTGCCACAACTACTGAAGCCCACACACTCTGCAGCCCAGGCTCTGCAACAAGAGAAGCCACCACAATGAAAAGCCTAAAACCAAGAGTAGCCCCCACACTCTGCAACTAGGGAAAGACTGCACGCAGCAATGGAAACCCAGCACAACCAAAACTAACTTTCACTTTCCAATAAAAATGTTAAAAATACCTAAGTACTATTACAAACAACTCTATGCATATAAACCAGACAATTTAGATGAAGTAGACCAATTCCTCAGAAGTCAGACTGCCCAAACTCACCCAAGATGAAACTGATAATATGAACAGTCCTGTAACTATTCAACAAATTGAATTTGTAGTTTAAAATCTCCTGAACAAAGATGTTCAGGCCCGATGCTTTCATTGGTAAAATCTAACAATTTTAAAGGAATACCAATTCTACACAATCTCTTCCAGAAAACAGCAGAGAACTAATCCGAACAAATTCTATGAAGTCCAGATTACTTAATATTCAGTTCAGTTTAGCTGCTCAGTCATGTCCAACTCTTTGAGACCCCGTGGACTGCAGCAAGCCAGGTATCCCTTCCATCAGCAACTCCCAGAGTTTACTCAAACTCATGTCCATTGAGTTGCTGATGCCATCCAACCGTCTCATCCTCTGTGGTCCCCATCTCCTCCTGCCCCCCAATCCCTCCCAGCCTCAGAGTCTTTTCCAATGAGTCAACTCTTCGCATGAGGTGGCCAAAGTATTGGAGTTACAGCTTTAGCATCATTCCTTCCAAAGAACACCCAAGACTGATCTCCTTTAGAATGGACTGGTTGCATCTCCTTGCAGTCCAAGGGACTCTCAAGAGTCTTCTCCAACAGCACAGTTCAAAAGCATCAATTCTTTGGCGCTCCAAAAATCAAGACACTGTGGTATTGGTGGTGAAAGAGGCACAAAGATCAACAAGACAGAATAGAGAACCCAAATATAAATCTATACAAGGACAGATAACTGATTTCTGAGGAAGAAGCAAAAGCAGTTCAATGGTGGAAGGATAGATAGCCTTTCCAACAAATGGTGCTTAAGCTAGTGGATATTCACAGGCAAAAAAACGAAACTCACTTTTACAAATTAACTCAAAATTGATCATAGATTTAAATGTGAGACATAAAGCTATAAAACTTCAGAGAATTTGCAGACCCACTGAAGAATTCTTAGAAACGACACCAAAAATGCAGTCCCTAAAAGGAAAAAAACTTGGTAAACTGGACAGTGTTAAAATTTAAGACTTCTAGTCTCCTAGACTTTCTTAAAAGGCTGAAAAAGCAAGCTATAGACTAGAATAAACTATTTACAAACTGTATTTCCAACAAAGGATTTGTATCTAGAATCTATAAAGAACTCTCAAAGCTCAAAAGTAAAAAGCAATTCAACTGAAAGTGAACAACAGACACGAACAGACATTTTATCAAAGAAGATACATGAATGGCACATGAAGATGTTCAATACTATTAGTCGTAAGGGAAATGCAAATTGAAATCATGTAAGGTATCAATCACATCATCTGAGAAAAGCTGAATAAAACATAGTGAAAATACCAAACGGCGGTAAGAATGCTGAGAACATACGTCTCTCATACACTGCTGGTAGAATGTAAAATGGTAGAACTTCTATGGAAAATAGCTGAGTAGTTTCTTAAAAATTCAAATACATGCTTATCCTGCAACCCAGCAATCACACTCCTGGGCGTTTATTTACATGAAAGGAAAATTTATGTCTGCAGAGAAACCTGTACATGAATGTTCAGAGCAGCTTTATTTGCAATAGCAAAAAGCTGGAAACAACTCAGTATCCTTCAGTGGATGATTAAACAAACTGCAAAACATCTCTGTAACGGAATACTACTCAGCAATTAAAAACAGTCACTACTGGTACATGAAGCAACTTGGATGGGTCTCAAGGTATTATGCTAAACGAAAAAAGTCAATCTCAAAAGATTATACACTGTATGAATCTATTTATACAACATTCTTGACAAAATTAGAGGGACAGAGAACAAATTAGTGGTTGCCTGGGAACAGGAAAGAGTGGTAGGGAGAAAGGAAGCACAAGAAAGATGTGGTGATAAAAACAGTTCTGTATCGTTTTGGTGTTTTGTTTTCTTTTTGCCACGCTGGGCGTCTTGTGGGATCTCAGTTCCCCAACCAGGGATCTGAACTCGTGCCCCCTGCAGTGGGAGCACAGAATCCTAACCACTGGACTGCCAGGGAACTTCCACAGTATCTTAACCAAAGTGATGGCTACATGAACTTATACATGTGATACAAATGCAAAGACAATAAAAATACATGGACATGTGCATATACAGACACAAAAATGAGTCCATGTAAAAACGGGTGAAATATGATAAAGGGCTAAAGCGTATACCTATGATAACTTTCCTTTTTTTTTTTTTTTTAAGATCACCTGTGCCTTTAAAACTTTTTATTTATTTATTTGGCTGTGCTGGGTCTTCACTGCTGAGTGCAGGCTTTCTCTAGCTGCAGTGAGTGGGGGCTACTCTCTAGTTGCGGTGTGCGGGCTTCTCATTGCAGCGGCTTCTCTTGTGGCAGAACACAGACTCTAGGGAATAGAGGCTTCAGTAGTTATGGTACCTGGGCTTAGCTGTCCCGAAGCATGTGGGATCTTCCTGGATCAGGGATCAAACTGGTGCCCCCAGTATCAAACTGGCAGGAGGATTCTTAACCACTTGACCACTAGGGAAGTCCAAGGTCCCAGTTTTGATACTAATGGCTACATAAGAGAGCAAGACACAGTTCCCCAGCCCCCCGCCCCCAGTGAAACTAGCTACAGTATATAGAATTTCTACCCGCCTTTCATTTCCTGAGCTGCTGCTGTTGCTAAGTTGCTTCAGTCGTGTCCGACCCTGTGCGACCCCCATAGGTGGCAGCTCACCAGACTCCCCTGTCCCTGGGATTCTCCAGGCAAGAACACTGGAGTGGGTTGCCATTTCCTTCTCCAATGCATGAAAGTGAAAAGTGAAAGTGAAGTCGCTCAGTCGTGTCTGACTCTTAGCCAGCCCATGGCCTGCAGCCTACCAGGCTCCTCCATCCATGGGATTTTCCAGGCAAGAGTACTGGAGTGGGTTGCCATTGCCTTCTACCTGTGAGTCTATAACTATTTTAAAGTTTAGGGAGTCCCTGGTGGTCCAGTGGTTAAGAATCCACCTTGTAATGCAAGGGACACCAGTTCAATCCCTGGTCTGGGAAGATCCCACATGCCACAGGGCAACTGAGCCAGTGGGCCACAACTAGTGAGCCTGAGCTCTGGAGCCTGCAAGTTGCAACTATTAAGCCCACGCTCCATGACTACTGAAGCCTATGCACTTTCGAGCCTGTGCCCTGAAACAAGAGCAGCCCCTGCAACGGAGAAGCTCTTAAACCACAACTAGAGAAAGACTGTGCACAGCAACAAAGACCCAGTGCCACCAAAAAAAAAAAATCAAAGCTTAAAAATGCATTATATTCACATGCTGATGTATGTATAGACATCACACATACAAGCATATGTATGCCCTAAGTAAGTCTCAAACTTGCTTAGTCCTCCACTACACAATACCAACTAATCTGATATTGATATGTTACCATGTTAGTAAAACCTGCATTTGTGAGCCCCATCATGAATTATAAAACTGACTTGAATCACCATTTTGTGCTGTTTGCACTGAGTATAAGGCTTTAAGTGTACGCTTCTGTCACTCACTAGCTGTAAGTCTCTTGTGCTGTGGCTCAGCTAGCATTGATGGACACTCACTACAGGCTGGGCAGCGCTGTAAGTGCTTCACACACCTAACTTAATCTTCTCAACAATCCCATAAGGCAGGTACTATCATTAGTCATACCACTTGAAAATAAATGTGAAGAAAAGAAGACACAGAAAGCTAAGTAGCTCGCCGAAGATCACATAGCTACAAAGACAGTCCCAAGAGTTAAACCTTGGCATTCTTGTCCAGAGCCCTTGAGCTTATTAACCAGTCTGTTCTCTGTAACCTCTCTAAATTTCAGCTTTTCCTCTATAAAATGGTGTTAATATATATAGAAGTATTAAGGAGATCAAACCAGTCCAGTCAATCCTAAAGGGAATCAACCCTGAATATTCACTGCAAGGACTGATGCTGAAGCTTCAATACTTTGGCCACCTGATGTGAAGAGCCGACTCACTAGAAAAGACCCTGATGCTGGGAAAGACCGAGGGCAGGAGGAGAAGGAGATGACAGAGGATGAGATGACTGGATGGCATCACAGACTCAATGGAGATGAGTTTGAGAAAATTCCGGGAGATGGTGAAGGACAGGGAAGCCTGGCATGCTGCAGTCCATGGGGTTGCAAAGAGTTGGACACAACTTAGCGACCGAACAACAACAACATATACAAATAAGAATATATAAAATAGGATACAGCTCCTAGTAAATGACAGCTTAAAAACAGATTAGGAACGAGTTACAAAGTAATAAAGCTGCAGAAGGCCTATTTGATGGGCACCAGGAACCCTGCTCAATTCCCTGTGCTCAACTACCAAGTGAAAAAGTCAATTGTCAACTGGAATGGTGTTTTTAAAAAGCAAAATAAAACATGCATTAAAATCTAAATCACAATTCTGGGTGAAAGAAACCAGACATAAAAAAGTAGATGCTATATGTACATTCATATAAAACTCTAGAAAATGAACACACTAATCCACAGTGACAGAAAGCAGATCAGCGGTTGCTTTCGCGGGGAGTCAACTCAGAGGGGTGGACTACAACGGGCACAAGGAAGCTTTTGCAGCGTAGTAGTGTTAGTTGCCTGGAGAATCCCAGGGACGGGGAAGCCTGGTGGGCTGCCGCCCATGGGGTCGCACAGAGTCGGACATGACTGAAGCGACCTAGCAGCAGCAGCAGTGTTAGTCGCTCAGCTGTGTTGGACTCTGTGTGACCCCACGGACTGTGGCCCACCAGGCTCCTCTGTCCGTGGGATTCTCCACGCAACAATACTGGAGTGGATTGCCATTCCCTTCTCCAGAGGATCTTCCCAATCCAGGAATCGAACCTGGGTCTCCTGCATTGCAGGCAGATTCTTTAGTGTCTGAGCCACAGGGAAGATCCCTAGGAAGCTTTTGAGGTGATGGAAATGTATGATATCTTGATAGTGATGATGGTTTCACAGATACATACTTCTGTCAAAACTCAAGCTGAACACTGTTCAATGGGTACAGTTAACTGTATACAAATCATACCTCAACAGAATTATGTCAAAACAAAAAACATTAATATTTTTCAAATAAGCAAACTGCCCTGATTATAACTCTTAACAAATTTTAACTTCATCAAAGTAAAAATTAAATGTTAGCCAGCATACTGCCAAGTTGAGAATATATATAAGGAACACAGACTATCAAAGCTCTATAAAGGAGGAAAAAAGAATCTTCAGCTGATAAAGTTTTTAGAAGAGTCTTACTGAGTACTCCCCTAAGCAGCAGCACTTTTCTTCACTAAATTGAGACCAGGGTATATGAAGTTTACAAACTGAAAAATAACTTTCTAATATTAAATTTCTGGTTTCTTCAACAAAGGTGCAATACAGGGAACCTTCTATTTTTTGTTCAAGTTCAAATCAACCAAGCCTTTGTGCTCCTATTCTCTTTCTTCTTTGAAATTTCCATTCCAAGCTTAGCAAGGAGTGTGAAAGGGGAACAGAGTCAAAGGCCAAAATTTGACTCGTGAGATTCAGAATTCCAATCTCTGTCACTCTACAAAGGGTCTGAGAACCACAGAAACTGTATCCTACTGGGTTTGGGAATATTATGACTAAATTTACTAAATGCGAAACCAAATGTGGAATGGCCTTGAAAATTCAAAAATGGTATTCATTCTATTTTAGATCCAAATTAGAGTAAGAAATTATTTTAAACAATTTTTTAGAATAATTTTAAGTGACGTAAAATAAGACCGTTGAAAACGTTTTTGTAAGAATAAAATTCTAAAGAGAACAGGTCTAAAACTTTAAGAATTACTTTATATAGAATATATAAAAAATTCTTCGTTTGTAAAATACCTCTAGTCCCATAGATTTGCTTTTCTTTTACAAATGTATTTTGTTAATGTCTTATGACAGCATATTAAATACTTTCCAATATTAGTTCAGTGAGCTAGTTTGCAGAAACATGACTTTATCACAGGAGTATATTTATCTTAAGTCAAAGGGGAGCTCCTGCAGCAGCCCATAAAATCTGACTTTGCTTCAGGAAGTACTTTTAACATTTCAAGTATCATGAATGGTTGTGAATTATAGTCTGACTCAAAAGATAAAACTTTACAAATCAAATTCATCACAATTAATACTTTAAAATAAGCATTTTAAGGCATTCTTTTAAAGTGATCTAAAATGCAAGATAATCAATTAAAATTTTAAAAGCTTATTTCTTCTTAAAGTCAGAAATCACTAAATGCAATTAATTCTCCACTACTTGTGTATTTTCCACACTTTTCGATTTAGAAGTTTCCTAATTCCTGGCTGGTTCCCCTATCACACAATAGGCTCTTCAATCCACTTCACCAGGCTGTTGTTTGCTTAGGGAAAACCACCGTAATAATACTAACCCAAATAGAAGATAATAAGTCAGTCTGCTGGGTCATGCACGTATCCTAAAAATATAAGCCATGAGCTTAAAGAATAAATACAATCAAACAAATTTCATTTCCTCAAATGCCTATCCACAAAATGTTAATCACGGGTACAAAGGGGTATTAAATTACAGTATCCTCTTAAAAACAAAACAACAGAAAACTCTGTCTTTCAAGGTCAATTCAAACATCATCTGCAACTGATCCTTTCCACACACGATCCTTTTCTCTTTGAATCCTCGAAGCACTATATGCCTATTTATGGCATTTACCAAGTTCTTCCTTAAGTTTCAGTCATTCAGATAAAAACATATTTAATAAAAGTTACTAAGTCTTAGACACTGCAACTGGGAGCTAGACAAAAAAGGACAGCTGGGATTTTTAAAAATAAAGTTTCTGTACTAATTTTACTATTTTAAAAATACAATGTGTTTCTTACAAAAAAACCAGAAAACACAAACAGTAAATGAAAACCACAGAAAACACAATAAACTGTGCTAATTCAAGAACAATCACTGTTGGTCTTGACAAAAATCTTTCCAGATCACTTACACTACATGAACATGAATACACTTCTTTTCTTCAACAAAAACAGGATGATACCATATATAGTATTTTATGATCTCTTCCTATTTATTTCCTATTAATTAATGTATCAGATTTGGCTTCCATGGTGGCTCAGTAGTAAAGAATCCACCTGCCAAGCAGGAGACTCTGGTTCAATCCCTGGGTCACAGAGAGTCCCTGGAGGAGGAAATGGCAAAGCCACTCCCGTGTTCTTGCCTGGGAAATCCCACTGACAGAGAAGCCTGGAGGGATCCATCAAGTATAACCATTAGAATTTGACAGGCAAAGATGGAGATAAGATGATTATTTAGGCAGAAAGAGAATGAGAGGTCTAGAGATAACAAAGCGGGTATGTTTTAGTCCTTTACTTTACTATACTACTTACAAGTGTAAACACGTACTGTCGAAAGCTTCAAGTCACTTTGACCTCTCCCCGCTCCAAAAAAAAAAAAAAAAGGGCCAAGTAAAACACTGGTGTTCACAGAAAAGTGGTATCTCTGGTACTCCTTTCAGGACTACCATTACTAACCCCAACAAACCCACAGCTACTTAAAATTCCAGGAGATCATGTGCTTGGGTACAGCTCTACAACCTCTACACGACTACCACCACCTCTTCTGGAATTCACAGTTTATGAAGTTCATTAACTCACTCAAACATTTACTTAGCAGTTACCTATGACTGGTTCCAAATACGAAAAGGAGTACGTCAAGGCTGTATATTGTCAGCCGTTTTATTTAACTTATATGCAGAGTACATCATGAGAAACGCTGGACTGGAAACACAAACTGGAATCAAGATTGCCGGGAGAAATATCAATAACCTCAGATATGCAGATGACACCACCCTTATGGCAGAAAGTGAAGAGGAACTCAAAAGCCTCTTGATGAGAGTGAAAGAGGAGAGTGAAAAAGTTGGCTTAAAGCTCAACATTCAGAAAACGAAGATCATGGCATCCGGTCCCAACACTTCATGGGAAATAGATGGGGAAACAGTGTCAGACTTTATTTTTCTGGGCTCCAAAATCACTGCAGATGATGACTGCAGCCATGAAATTAAAAGACACTTACTCCTTAGAAGGAAAGTTATGACCAACCTAGATAGCATATTCAAAAGCAGAGACATTACTTTGCCAACAAAGGTTCGTCCAGTCAAGGCTATGGTTTTTCCTGTGGTCATGTATGGATGTGAGAGCTGGACTGTGAAGAAAGCTGAGTGCTGAAGAATGGATGCTTTTGAACTGTGGCGTTGGAGAAGATTCTTCAGAGTCCCTTGGACTACAAGGAGATCCAACCAGTCCATTCTAAAGGAGATCAGCCCTGGGATTTCATTTTTTTTTTTTTTAACACAGAAAGAGGTTTTTTTTTTTTTTTTTTTTTTTTTAATTCCAAAAATCATTTACTTTGTTGCAAGTATAGGAGTCAATGCACATTTTGCCATTTAAGAGGAAAGAATGTGTGGATATCTGAGGGAACATATTTGTGGCTTGTTTCCATGATAGTTCAGAGCTCCCTATCCTGCCTGCCTAAAAGAGATCAGCCCTGGGATTTCTTTGGAAGGAATGATGCTAAAGCTGAAACTCCAGTACTTTGGCCACCTCATGCGAAGAGCTGACTCATTGGAAAAGACTCTGATGCTGGGAGGGATTGGGGGCAGGAGGAGAAGGGGATGACAGAGGATGAGATGGCTGGATGGCATCACTGATTCGATGGACATGAGTCTGAGTGAACTCCGGGAGTTGGTGATGGACAGGGAGGCCTGGTGTGCTGCGATTCCTGGGGTCGCAAAAAGTCGCACACGGCTCAGCGACTGATCTGATCTGATCTGATCTGATGTTGTTAGGTACTATGTTACCTGCTGGCCCTACAAAGATGAATAAGGACCTCAATAGCAAGTTCTGCTTTCAAAAGCAAATGTCCTGCAGTAGGACCTGAACTAAAAAATGAGGACGAGTTCGTACCCAATACAATGGCTATTATTCCAAAACAAAAACCCAGAAAATAACTAGTGTTGGTGAGGATACAGAGATACTGGAACCCTTGTGCATCGCTAGCAAAAATGTAGAATGGAGCAGCTGCTATACAAAACAGTTCGGAGGGTCCTCACAAAATTAAACAGAATTATCCTGCTATCCTAAAATTTCACTTCTGAGAATAACCAAAAAAAATTTAAAGCAATGTCTGGAACAAATATTTATACATCTGTATTCACAGCAGCTATATTCGTAATAGCCAAAAAGTGGAAGGAACTCAAGTGTCTGATGCATGAATGATTAAACTAAACGTTGGGCATAAATATGCAATGAAATATTATTCAGTCTTAAAAAGGAAGGAAATCCTGACACTTGTTACGACGTGCATGAATCTTGAAGACATTGGACAAAGTGAAATAAGCCAATCACAAAAGGACAAATATTTTATGATTTCACTTAGATGAGGTACTGGAGTAGTCAAATTCAGAGAGAAAGAAAAAAAGTAGAATGGTGGTTGCCAAAGGTTGAGGGGAGGGGAGAACAGGGAATTAGTGTTTAATAGGTACAGTGTTTCAGTTTCAGAAGCTGAAAAAGTAAAGGATAGTGGTAATGACATACCAAGGTGACTGTACTTAATGCCACTGAACTGCACACTTAAAAATGACTGGAATGGGGAAATTCCTTGGTGGTTTCACGGTTAGGACTCTGAACTTTCACTGCCGGGGACTGGGTTGAATCCCTGGCTGAGGAATTAAGATCCCACAAACTGTATGGCATGCCAAAAAACAAACAAGAAAAGATTCAAATGGTAAATTTTATGTTATATATATTTTGTGTACATGCATGCTAAGTCACTTCAGTCATGTCCAACTCTTTGCAACACTATGGATTGTAGCCTGTCACACTCCACTGTCCATTGGATTCTCCAGGCAAGAATACTGGATTGGGAAGCCATGCCCTCCCTCGAGGGGATCTCCCCGACCCTAGGCTCGAACCCACATCTCCTGCATTGGCAGGCAGTTGCTTTACCACTAGTGCAACATGTATATTTTGCCACAATTAAAAAAAAATTCTGAGGAATATTATCTATAAGTGCTACTATGAAATAGCCAGGATATATTGTTAAGTAAAAAAAAAACAAGGTAGAGAAAACAAACAGTATGACACTATACCAAAAGAGCATGGAAGAATATATAGCTATACACAGATATTATATAGACATTTTCTACAATTACTATAACTGTTAATGGAAGGATAACCAAAAAGCTTTAAAAAAAACCAACTACCCCCAAGGGAAGGAAAGAATAAGGTTAGGATTCAGCTGGTAAAGAATCCAGCTGCAGACTCGGGTTCAATTCCTGGGTCGGGAAGATCCCTTGGAGAAAGGATAGGCTATCCACTCCAGTATTCACGGCCTTCCCTGGTGGCTCAGATGGTAAATAATTTGCCTGAAATTCAGGAGACCTGAGTTCAATTCCTGGGTTGGGAAGATCCCCTGAAGGAGGGCATGACTACCCACTCCAGTATTCTTGCCTGCAGAATCCCCACGGACACAGGAGCCTAACAGGCTCCAGTCCAGTGGGTCTCAAAGCGTCAGACACAAATGAGTGACTAGGCACAAACACAGTCCAGAAACTAGACTCCTCTCAATGTACCTTGTCATAGATCTCAAGTTTTTAAACATGATTATAAAATAAATTTAAACAAAAAAAAAATTTTTAAGTAGTTCCTCAAAATCAAAATAAAAAACAAACCTACACTGTATATTGAGTTAAACCAAACAGAGGAGTGCTTAACTCTGAAACACAGCAATCTGACTGCACATCCTTGGTGAAATGCATCCTAAGGACATAAGAAATACAAAGAAACCTTACAGTGCTTTCAGTAATGATACTGATATTATGCTGAAATTATGTCATGTCTGTATATCATAAGGTTTCAGTATGAGAAGAAACAAAAATTCTAAAATTTTAAATAAAAACTCTCCAATAATATTTCATTACAAGTTATCAGTATAAACTCATGCTGAACTTTCTTTTTTTAAAAAAGTATTTCCTAGCTCCATCTTTGAAGAGACCTATAAATTACTAACCTAGGATCAATAAGCATAGCACCCAGAGAGCAGTCTGTAAACGTCCGTGACAATTGCTTCCAACTCAAAGGAACCAGCGCTCACAAAAGAAACTGATAATTCAAGTTCTGAGGCAGAATTTTATGAAATGAGGTTGGATCATACCAGAAAGCAAGGAAGCAATCAGAAACCACTAGGGTAGTATCAAAAACACTTAGGAGCTATCTTGAAGAGGTGCTCACTGCCAAAAGCAGAACAGACTGAGCCACAACAAAATAATAACGGCAATGGACTGAAACCCATAAAATATGACAAAAATCCATGACTTCATAATGATACTTGAAAGGAGAATGATGATATTTGAAAGGAGAAAGATCTCATTAGTCACTTTTGAAAGATTCTTATGAATCAATTTATTATCCTAAAAACTAACAAAGGAGAACAGCTGCATATTTACTGTCTTTTTTATATAAACTGAACACAAGAGTAACTCAACAGTCCAATAATCAAAATGAGGAAGTTTCTGTTTATAAAGTATTCTAGCTGAGAAACGAAGAATGACAGAGTATCACCATTTTACAAACCCCTAATACAATTCTAGACCTAGGGAAAGATCGACGGCTGCTAAAATTATACAGAGTAACAAGCAGCTATTACAGGGCCTTGGAACTATTCTTTCAAAACAAAAACAGACAGAGGAACATGGTCAAAAGCATCACAGGGATGCAAACAACAAAATGAAGTCTGAGACAATCTGCAGGGCAAGTGTGTTACGAGAAAAAAGGAAGATGGGAAACGGAAGGAGAAACTATAAATTAAGAGGCATATCAGTTCAGTTCAGTAGCTCAGTCATGTCCAACTCTTCGTGATCCCATGCACCGCAGCACGCCAGGCCTCGCTGCACATCACCAACTCCCAGAGTCTACCCAAATCCATGTCGATCGAGTCAATGATGTCATCCAACCATCTCATCCTTTGCCGATCCCTTCTCCTCCAGCCCTCAATCTGTCCCAGCACCAGGGTCTTTTCCAATGAGTCAGCTCTTCGCATCAGGTGGCCAAAGTATTGGAGTTTCAACTTCAACATCAGTCCGTCCAATCAACACCTAGGACTGATCTCCGTTAGAATGGACTGGTTGCATCTCCTTGCAGTCCAAGGGACTCTCAAGAGTCTTCTCCAACACCACAGTTCAAAAGCATCAATTCTTCAGCACTCAGCTTTCTTTATAGGCCAACTCTCACATCTATACATGACCACTGGAAAAACCATAGCCTTCACTAGACGGACCTTTGTTAGCAAAGTAATGTCTCTGCTTTTTAATATGCTGTCTAGGTTGGTCATAACTTTCCTTCCAAGGAGTAAGCATCTTTTAATTTCATGGCAGCAATCACTATCTGTAGTGATTCTGGAGCCCCCAAAAATAAAGTCAGCCACTGTTTCCACTCTGTCCCCATCTCTCTGCCATGAAGTGATGGGACCGGATGCCATGATCTTCGTTTTCTACATGTTGACCTTTAAGCCAACTTTTGCACTCTCCTCTTTCACGTTCATCAAGAGGCTCTTTAATTCTTCTTCACGTTCTGCCATAAGGGTGGTGTCATCTGCATATCTGAGGTTATTGCTATTTCTCCCGGCAATCTTGATTGCAGCTTGTGCTTCTTCCAGCCCAGCGTTTCTCATGATGTACTCTGCATAGAAGTTAAATAAGCAGGGTAACAATATACAGCCTTGACATACTCCTTTTCCTATTTGGAACCAGTCTGTTGTTCCATGTCCAGTTCTTCCTGACCTGCATACAGGTTTCTCAAGCGGCAGGTGAGGTGGTCTGGTATTCCCATCCCTTTCAGAATTTTCCACAGTTTATTGTGATTCACACAGCCAAAGGCTTTAGCATAGTCAATAAAGCAGAAATAGATGTTTTGCTGGAACGCTCTTGCATTTTCCATGATCCAGCGGATGTTGGCAATTTGATCTCTGGTTCTTCTGCCTTGTCTAAAACCAGCTTGAACATCTGGAAGTTCTCTTTCCATGTATTGCTGAAGCCTGGCTTGGAGAATTTTAAGCATTACTTAATTGCCAACATCCGCTGGATCATGGAAAAAGCAAGACAGTTCCAGAAAAACATCTATTTCTGCTTTATTGACGATGCCAAAGCCTTTGACTGTGTCGACCACAATAAACTGTGGAAAATTCTCAAAGAGATGGGAATACCAGACCACCTGACCTGCCTCTTGAGAAATCTGTATGCAGGTCAGGAAGCAACAGTTAGAACTGGACATGGAACAACAGACTGGTTCCAAATAGGAAAAGGAGTACGTCAAGGCTGTATATTGTCACCCTGCTTATTTAACTTCTATGCAGAGTACATCATGAGAATCGTTGGGCTGGAAGAAGTACAAGCTGCAATCAAGATTGCCGGGAGAAATAGCAATAACCTCAGATATGCAGATGACACCACCCTTATGGCAGAAAAGTGAAGAAGAACTAAAAAGCCTCTTGATGAAAGTAAAAGAGGAGAGTGAAAAAGTTGGCTTAAAGCTCAACATGTAGAAAACGAAGATCATGGCATCTGGTCCCATCACTTCATGGCAGAGAGATGGGGACACGGTGGAAACAGTGTCAGACTTTATTTTTCTGGGCTCCAAAATCACTGCAGATGGTGACTGCAGCCATGAAATTAAAAAACGCTTACTCCGTGGAAGGAAAGTTATGACTAACCTAGATAGCATATTCAAAAGCAGAAATATTACTTTGCCAACAAAGGTCCGTCTATTCAAGGCTATGGTTTTCCCAGTGGTCATGTATGGATGTGAGAGTTGGACTGTGAAGAAAGCTGAGCGCTGAAGAATTGAAGCTTTTGAACTGTGGTGTTGGAGAAGACTCTTGAGAGTCCCTTGGACTGCAAGGAGATGCACCCAGCCCATCCTAAAGGAGATCAGTCCCGGGTGTTCAATGGAGGGACTGATGCTGAAGCTGAAACTCCAATATTTTGGCCACCTCATGCGAAGAGTTGACTCACTGGAAAAGACTCTGATGCTGGGAGGGATTGGGGGCTGGAGGGGAAGGGGACGACAGAGGATGAGATGGCTGGATGGCATCACCGACTCGATGAACATGAGTTTGAGTGAACTCCGGGAGTTGGTGATGGACAGAGAGGCCTGGCGTGCTGCGATTCATGGGGTTGCAGAGTCGGATGCGAATGAGTGACTGAACTGAACTGAACTGAACTGGAGTGTGAGATGAGTGCAATTGTGCCGTAGTTTGAGCATTCTTTGCCTTTGTCTTTCTTTGGGATTGGAATGAAAACTGACCTTTTCTGGTCCTGTGGCCACTGCTGAGTGTTCCATATTTGCTGGCATATCGAGTGCTGCACTTTCACAGCGTCATCTTTTAGGATTTGAAATAGCTCAACTGGAATTCCATCACCTCCACTAGCTTTGTTCGTAGTGATGCTTCCGAAGGCCCACTTGACTTGACATTCCAGGATGCCTGGCTCTAGGTGAGTGATCACACCATCGTGATTACCTGGGTCGTGAAGATCTTTTTTGGACAGTTCTGTGTATTCTTGCCACCTCTTAGTATCCTCTGCTTCTGTTAGGTCCCTACTATTTCTGTCCTTTATTGAGCCCATGTTCCCTTGGTATCTCTAATTTTCTTGAAGAGATCGCTCGTCTTTCCCATTCTATTGTTTTCCTCTATCTCTTTGCACTGATCGCTGAGGAAGGCTTTCTGATCTCTCTTTGCTATTGTTTGGAACTCTGCATTCAAATGAGGATATCTGTCCTTTACTCCTTTGCTTTTCCTTCCCATCTTTTCACAGCTATTTGTAAGGCCTCCTCAGACAGCCATTTTGCTTTTTTGCATTTCTTTTTCTTGGGGATGGTCTTGATTCCTGTCTCCTGTACAACGTCAATTGTACATTGGAGACAACTGTACTGTACCGTGTACTTGGCAATTGAGACAGTTCAAAATGGTGTGCCAAACTCAGGAATGAGCAATCTTGTTTCTATCAAAAGCCACAATACTCGGGGAAAAGACAGACATCAAGTTAAGAACTTCAGAAAAATTTAATGTGTGTGTTTGTGTATAAATGCACGTTTTGTAAAGAGAAATAAACATACTAACATACTAACAAGGATCTTTTCTCCAATTTAATAAATGGACATTCACCCCATTTATTTGAACATGTTCCAATTTCAATCGAAGTACTGAGGAGGAATTCTCTATACCCAATGAAAGAACACCCAACTTGTTGATTGTGAACAATAATAAGCAAATTTGAAATAACCCAAATTCTGCAATTTCTCTCCTGGCATCCTTAGCTCAATACCATGTATTATTTCATTCGAAGCACTCATTTTGATTTCACCAAACATCAGTACAGGAATGAACCCAAGGCAGGCTTGAAGCCTGGGTCTGCTGAAAGATGCTTTACCTAGGAAATGTCTTTCGACTCATCCAGTCCCACAAAGAACACTCAAGAATGTGCTGGGGTTACCTGCTCCAATTATTTGCTCCCACTAAAAGCTGGCAAGCTGATC
The DNA here is from genome assembly GCF_029407905.1 of Bubalus kerabau. NCBI lineage: Eukaryota > Metazoa > Chordata > Mammalia > Artiodactyla > Bovidae > Bubalus > Bubalus kerabau. Next base: position 3,139,798 of record NW_026577894.1, on the reverse strand, counting down.
CAAAGTTCCTGGATCAGAGACAGGACGGTGTCATCAGCAGACAAGTCCTTGTAAGGACCTAAGAATCCTTACTTCTATTTGCAAGTGTGCTGTGTTGATTGCTGAATTTCCATATCCTTTGCTATTACGGAAACCTTACACTCTCAGACTGTCAGGAGACTCTGTCAGTGGCATCACTGGCCTGATATGACAACCAAGCCAACTATCCCCGACATCACTTCATATCACCAGAGCTTTCTCTTACACATCTAGGTGCTCTCCCTAGAATGAGTGAAATTCAAAAAGATGCAGTCTCACTGCCAGCAAAATGTCTAGCCTATATGGGCATGTTTGAAGAGAGGACAGAGACAGCTCACCATGCCACCACCATTATGAAAGCCCCAGGAGCCCACAATGAGAGATGCAAATTCATATGAAACAAATACATCGTCTTTCTAGTACTTTCTCTCTAGGGTCACTTAGAAATGAAATCTGGAATAGAATGAACACTTCTGGACCATCTATTCTGCATCATGCATTGTGCTAGCTACTTAAATCTCTCACTTAATCCTAATAGCCATTCAAAGTATTTTTGTTATTAGTGCCTTTTCACAAATGATTTTCACAAAGATGTTGAAGTGAAGTGAAGTGACTCAGTCGTGTCTGACTCTTTGCGACCCCATGGACTGTAGCCTACCAGGCTCCTCCGTCCATGGGCTTTTCCAGGCAAGAGGACTGGAGTGGGTTTCCTTCTCCAGATCACAGAGATGTTAGGTGACTTAATTTCAAAGCCAGAGGGATGGTATGGGGAGGGAGGAGGGTTCAGGATGGGGAACACATGTATACCTGTGGCGGATTCATTTTGATATTTGGCAAAACTAATACAATTATGTACAGTTTAAAAATAAAATAAAATTAAAAAAAAAATAAAAAATAAACTAAAAAAAAAAAGTTCAAAGTCTGAAAGCTACTACGTGAAAGAGGCAAAAGTTAAACCCAAATCAGTATATAAATCTTTATGACTTCTTTCTTACAACTCTATTTGCTTTCCAAAGGGATTATACTGACTTAAAATGATACCAGAACCAAAGATAGTCCTCCTTCATTTTTTTGGTGAGAGAACTGGGTAGTTTTAACACCCAACAGGGACTACCATGCAAGGAACCAAATTCCTATATTAAACCGATACCCACAGTCTATACCAAATCTCTCCTTACCAGTTAGACTGTGTGTAGTCAGTGGAAGAGCAGAAATATTTTATTCAACCTCTACAATATTTTCAAGTATTTGGACTATACAAGTTGCCCTCTACGTTTCAAAATCTATCAATAATCATCTTTCTACAAAATTTCCCAGATTTATGCTAGTTTACTTGGAAGTATTAAATCTTTGAATTTTACAATAAAATGAAGATTCCAAAACAAGTAGTATTCGATTTGCTGAAAGCACTGTAACAAAGGATTAAAGACTAAAATTAAAACAACAACAACAACAACTTTAAATTCTAGGTACTATGTAGCTACATTAATATTAGAATATGAGAAAACGGTAAAAGCTATCACTTTCACAGAACTTACTCCAAAAGTACTGTGCCAAATACTTTATAAATGCTTCATTTTGTATAAACGCTTCATTTTGTATCTTCCAAAGTGTTAACTCTATTTTACAAGCAAAGTGACAATGGTAAGAAAGCCCAAGTAACTTGACCAAAGTAATACAGATAGAAAGTGGTAGCTGCTGCTGCAGTTTATACACTTCCAAAGCTTTTACCTCTTGTCGTCACAGTTTACTGCCCCCTAATTCCTATCTGGTAAACATACCTTTGTCCACAATTCTAAAACCACTGTTGAAACACATACAAAATTATTTAAACCTATTATTAACTGTATCCATTAATTTGTCATAGCTTCTAAAGTAAGATAATTAAAAAGTGCCTAAAGATGGTAACAACAACCCTGTATGCGACACAGCAAAAGAGACACAGATGTATAGAACAGTTTTTTGGACTCTGTGGGAGAGGGAGGGGGGGATGATTTGGGAAAATGGCATGAAAACATGCATAATATCATATAAGAAACGAATCGCCAGTCCGGGTTCGATGCGGGATACAGGAAGCTTGGGGCTGGTGCACTGGGATGACCCAGAGGGATGGTATGGGAAGGGAGGTGGGAGCGGGGTTCAGGATGGGGAACACGTGTATACCCGTGATGGATGCATGTTGATGTATGGCACAACCAATACAATATTGTAAAGTAACAAAAAATAATAATAATAAAAATAAATAAATAAATAAAAGTGCCTAAAGAATTATCATTAGAAAAATTCAAGTAAGGCAACCGATTTTCAGGACGTATTGAGAGGTCAAGAACAGATAATTCACACAACAAAACCTCCATCACTGCTTGGGAGTTACTGTTCTTAAATTGATGTAAAGATAGTAAGACCAGGATACCATCTTAAGTATTTAAGACAATGTAAATACTGTAAACCCACCAGCCTAAAGGCTGAACCAAAGCACCCATTTTCAAAATCATGTTACCTTCAATATTTACTAAGTGAATTATGAATAGTATTATTATAGTCTGCTCTTTAAAGTCTTATTATCAAATAACAGAAAAGATGTAACCATAACTTGGACAATTTAAACTTCTGAAAAGCTATTACTTCCCCAGTTCCAATGTTTCAAAGTTCTTCATCAAAGAATAATATCTGAAAACTAAGATAAGTAACATCCCCCAAACATGAAATCGTCAATCTATCAGAGTCTGAGCGTAAATACATAACTTTTTAATGTACAAGATGCAGTTAAAAATAACATGTTAGTTGTTCCTGTTGTTTATCAAACACATTCATTAGACTGATTAAAAGGGCAATACAAGAATAATTTTCTACAATATGCCAAATAATAGATGAAGTCTTACCTCCATTGCTAAAACTACCATCTGTTGGTCATAGTGATTCAGAAGATTGGGCATGAAGGCAGTGTTATAAGGCAAATCCTGGCACACCCTCAAGGTAATGGGCTCAAAGAAAATAAACTGTGCCTACCTGTATGGCCCACAAACATAGTCAAGGGCCACAGTTAAAAGATGATCCAACTCATAGCCACGCTTTCTCGATTGAATGGGATTCGGATGATCAGGCCTACTCAAGATGTATTTTAGATCTTTGTACACCTACAGGTCTCAGCTTGAAAGTACTTCTTCTATCTTACTGTTAAGTTCTTCAAACAGAATTACTCTGCACCGTCAGAGGTTTGTTAGCTTGGTCTCACAAAAGGCATTTGTTTTTGGTTTCACAATATGGGAAAATGACATCATCTTGCCTCTTCTTTTCATTTTCTTACATCGGGTACCATGTGGCCAACGTGTCAAGTTGATCAACCACATTCCCAAACAACAGATTCCATCTTAGGAGAAGAGCTATTTCTTCCTTTGACTGAAATATCTGAAAAATAATTGAAAAAAAAATGGGTGAAATTAGCAATTTCCTCTTAAAATATTACAAGCTTGATATTAAAACTTTGATTAGCTCAGTAAAGTTGCAGGATACAAAATCACTATACAAAAATCAGTTGCGTTTCTACACACTAACAATCAGCTACTAGAAAGAGAAATTTTAAAATACTGCCTTTGGGACTTTCTGGTGGTCCAGTGATTAAAACTGCACACATCCACTGATGAGCTCCAGTGCACTCCCTGGTGGAGAACTAAAATTCCAAGTGCCAGGCGTGTGGCTAACAACAACAACAACGATCACAAACTTTGACTGCCTTACAGATAAAATACATGGATATTTCAGAAAAGATACGACAGTTTCTCTACCTTCTCATTCTTGCTATAGATATACAAGAGAATCCATAAACAGCATTTAAAGGAAAGCACTATTTCCTCCCTCAGTTGTTTATATAACATATAGTTTAATTTCCCATCTACAGTGGTAGTTTTTCATTTGTCACAAGACATAATTGATCCATTTTGAAAACCTTGCATGCTGCTGTCCTAAATTTTATTTAAATATCTGCCACACTTAATAACAAGTTATTTAAATGTTATTATATACGTTTTAATCATTACATGATTCAGCAGATGGTATCTGTGAAAGGTGTAAACTCTAAAGAAATCAAAAGATATGGATTGAAGCCTCTTTCCAACTATGTGAATCACTTAACTTCTCTGAGCTCAGAATTTTCCTTTCTAAAAACTGCACCTCCCTGTCAAAGATGTATGAGTGAATTATAAAATAATGCCCTCTATAAAAGGTAAAGCAACATCAAACTTTAGGTCGTTTTATTACTGAATGACAGCAGATACAAAGACTTACTTCTATCAACCAATACTGAACTGGCAAACAGAAGATTCTAAAAGTAGCATCAGGACATTTTCCCAACAATGCTTCATCCTTTTAGATAGTACAAAAATTCAGTACATAGATGGAGAAAACGTTTGACCAACAAATGCCTCATTATACACAGTCAGGCTGCAGAGAAGAGTCAACTCTAGAAAGTTACAGCATGGAATAGGAATGATTTCCAGTTAAGAGTTTCTACCAAGTTTCAGAGTTGGATTTGACACTGCCTTTCCTGGGGGCTTCCCTGGTGGCTCAGATGGTAAAGAATCCGCCTGCAATGCTAGAGACATGGGTTCGATCCCTGGGTTGGGAAGATTCCCTGGAGGAGGAAATGGCAACCCACTCCAGTATTCTTGCCTGGAGAATGCCATGGACAGAGGAGCCTGGCAGGCTACAGTCCGTGGGGTCACGGAGAGTTGGATGCAACTTTCACATTCACTTTTTTTCTAGGGACAAAAATATGCATCTCTTTTGGGGCTGGAAGGGTAGGTAGAGCGGAAGGCAGGATTGGTAGGAAAAAAGCATATTCTAAAACTATCATACTTCCATTTGGTTTTGTAATGATGTTAAGTCTGCTTTTACTTTATTTTTGCTTCACAGATGTCAAACATTTCTGTTTGAAGTACACAACCTCAGCTGGGAAAACATGAGAAAGTCAGGTTCAGAAATTCTCAGAGACCCAGGTTAACAGGACAACTCAAATAGATATTAGGGCCTGTGACAGAGAACTTGAACCGTCTTGGCTAAAGCAGAGAAAGAAACTGTCCTTTGCGCACTACCAATGACAGGGACCTCTGCCTCCCAGGCTTTCATTACTGGGCAGAAAAAACTATTTGGAGAAAGTAAAGCCATGGCTGAATCTTGCCAATTTCTCCCCCAAGCATATGGTCTTGAGTAGAAGAAGAGAAAAGTAAAGTCTACAACCTTAGGAATTAGAGACACCGAAGTCACAAGCAACCTCTGCCCCAAACGTTTCATCTCTCTAATACGGAAATCTCTAAATCAGAAATATTTGTTAAAGCTTCTTGGCCTGCCATATTTTTTCCTCCTTCAAGCTGGGCTCAGAAATGTGATGTCTGGCTATGGAAAAGAGATATTAAACACAGTCATGTATATTTAAGCTTAATTATCATGCAGCACGGTAACAATTATGCATATCATTACATGTGTCAAATAAGCCCTGAAAGCTTTATTTGGCTACAGTATCAAACATCCATAGAAGTTCCATTTTTGTAGTTTGCTCCTTATGCAGCATGTTCATCTGCCTGCAACTTAAAAAAAATTAAAGGGGACATTGCTCCCTACTGAATATGTGTATAACAATGAGAATTTCAAATTTTTCATTTAGACTATTATTCAAGCTGTATGGGTTCTAAATTTACGGTTCAAAGAAGATGACCACACAAAACTTGAGGCAGAAACAAGGTAATATTGAGGTTTTTAAACTAGATGAGAAACCCCCTTATACTTCTGTCTACTCTATTTTACTTGTCTTTCCCTCAGTTATTCCTTTTGCCTCATTTACAAACAATGCTTCTCACAGACTTACAAAAGTGCTTTCCTTTATGCACTTTAACATTCAAATTTCCATATATCCAAACATTTTTGTAAAATTATTGTTAGCCTGGGATAGGATAAAACCTTAATACATTAAGACTGTAGTTTATGATTATTAAGATGAATAAGAAAAAACAGTAGAATGCCATAAGACAAGAAGAAAAATAGGAACAGTAAAAATATTAAGGAATTCATATTTCTTCCAAATTAGAGGTTCCCTAATTTTAATGTGCAGTAGATTCATAGAAACCCCACGGGTCTAAGAAATCCAAACCTCTGGAAAATGAATGATATACATGCATTCTAACGATAATCTCTGTACTGTTACAAGTGATCTATAAGTCATATTTTGAGAAATGCTATCCTAAAATAGAATAACTTAAAACAGTACAGGGTATTTGCACATAATTATGTGCTTAGCAAAAGTAATATATAAAATGAATTTTTTTTAAAGCAGATAAAGAATACTACCTTAATAGAAAAATCGAAAAAGGACATAAATTTACAAATGGCCAACAAACATATGAAAAGATACTCAACTTTACTAATAAAAACAGACAAACATGATATTTAACATTTTTGCCAATCAGATGAGCAAAGTAAGAATAACAGAACACAGTATAGGAGAGGGTGCAGAAAAAGGAATATATTCAACATTCCAACACATGGAAGTACTTTTTTTTGTTGGCTGTCCCACACGGCTTGCAGGATCTTAGTTCCCCAAACAAGGACTGAACCTGGGCCAGAGTAGTGGAGTGTCTAACCACTAGACCGCCAGGAAATTCTCCATTTTCAAATACTACTGGAGGAAAAGCAAAGTAGTTGGTATTTCAAAAAAATAGCTATGGACATCAAAAGCCCTTAAAATGTATATAATTTGATTCAGCAGACCTATTCTACAATTTATGCTAAGAAAGTAAACACAAGTACACATGATGTATAACTGAAATGTTAGTACAAAAACCCAGAGACAATCTGCAAGTCTGCCAATATGGAATTGGTTAAACTAAGGTACAACCAACCTATAACACACTCACTAAAAATGATGAGCAGGATCTGTATATACTGACTTCAAACGACAGTAACACTACAAAAACTGAAAAATAAAATTTTAAATGGTTTACAAAACAGCATATAGTCTCCCACTTCTGTCAAAAATATACATACACGGAACAGAATAAAACTACCTGAACTGTTTAAAAATACAATATTATAGGGACTTCCCTGGCAATCCAGTGATTAGGACTCCACACTTCTATGTCAGGGAGCTCGAATTTCATCACTGGTCAGGGAATTAAGGTCCCACAAGCTGCACAGCGTGGTCAAAAAACAAAAACAAAACAAAAAAGTAGTAAAGTATTATAAATGCTGCAATGTTATTTTAAAGTCCGTCGCATGTTATTTATGTATGGGAACATTAAGTGCTAAATCTATGAATGTGTGCTGACAATACTACTACTTGAATCAACGATTTACTGGCTGTTGATTAAATAACAAGCCAAGGGACACAAAAATACCCTCCTACAGGTAGCAAGAAAAGCAAAAAAAAAAAGATGATCAATTTAGAATGGGTCAAAAATTGATTTTGAATACTGAAAAAAATCAGATCACCTCTCAGCTGAACCAAATATTATGCACAGTTAAAAAACAAAACTTTTGATATATATTCTAAGTTGCTTTTCAATAACATAATGAAATAAATGCTTCTAATCAGGATCACGTGAGTATGGATAGCAACAGTCCTTTTTCCTAAGAGAACCATCCTTGAAGAAGCTGTAAGTTTCAGAGGGGACACAGAAGATTGAGGAAACCAGGAAATACTGACAAAATACAGCAACTGATCACATAAAGGTTAAAAGATTTTTTGCATTCTTTTTGATATTATATCTTTTACTGTAACAATCTGCAGAATCTCAGTTGAATAAAGGGAATTGGTGAATTAACTGGAGGGAAAAGTCTCAGGCGTCAAGGACCAGTAAAAAGTGAGGGGTCTGGCAACAGTTTTTCATGCCCTAACCCTGAGCGAAGACATTCACTTCTTTACAGAGCAATATATGTGGAAAACTAATTTCCAATTAAGTGACCTGATGACTATTTCATCAGAAAACAAAAAGGACTAGATACACTTAACCCTACATTTTAATTTTTATCAATGTGTAACATCAGGAATCTGATATTCCCCAATTTACCAGTTCTCTTTTGATGTTAAAAAGTAAAAGCCCCTAAAATAAGTTGAGTATTTGTCCTGAAGAGCAGCAATAAAGGGCATGCAATCTTGGAAGACTGTCTTCAGAGGCTGGCTACAAAGCCAGACCCAAAGAACTCAGGTGGGAAAAGCAAGAGATGGCAACTGTGAAGAGGAAAGAAAGCCGGCAGAATCCCAGAAGAGACAATGACAAAAGTGGGCCCTGGGGGCTTGTCAGCAAGGCCCTGCAACAAAAGATATTAGCAATTCTATTCCAATTCACACTTTCTGTACAGAAAGTGATTCCTTTCATCTTTCTCAGCTTAGATTTACTTATCTGGACACGCTATACATATACATAGCATTTTGCGTATCCAATTCACAAATTAAAGGTTGCCTCAAACACACTGGCTACAATGGGAACCGGAGGATATTCTTTTGTCTTCTTTCAGAGTTTTCCAAGACTGCATTATAAGGATTAGCAATCACTACCTCTGAAGCTTCTTCTCTCAAGGAAATCATCATCTTGTAAGAGAGCAAAGTACACACTGAGAGCATATCACTGCTCGAAGTGCTAGATTCCTTTTCCTAAAACTCATGTGGGTTTTGGCCTTTTGTTTTCCATATCTTGTTTAAAAAATAAGTTCATTCTCAGGATACTGTTTTCTGGTTGCTAAAGTGTCAGTTCAGTTCAGTTGCTAAGTCGTGTCTGACTCTTTGCGACCCCATGAATCGCAGCACGCCAGGCCTCCCTGTCCATCACCAACTCATGCAGTTCACCCAAACCCAAGTCCATCGAGTTGGTGATGCCTTCCAGCCATCTCATCCTCTGTCGTCCCCTTCTCCTCCTGCCCCCAATCCCTCCCAGCATCAGAGTCTTTTCCAATGATTCAATTCTTCGCATGAGGTGGCCAAAGTACTGGAATTTCAGCTTTAGCATCATTCCTTCCAAAGAAATCCCAGGGCTGATCTCTGCTCCATCTTTAATTCATCAGAGAAGGCAATGGCAACCCACTCCAGTACTCTTGCCTGGAAAATCCCATGGGCGGAGGAGCCTGGTAGGCTGCCGTCGATGGGGTCGCACAGAGTTGGAAACGACTGAAGCGATTTAGCAGCAGCGTATTTAATTCATAGGGCCTAGATTCTTACAAATCTCAAGGTATCATTTTGCTACTTTATCTAGTTTTTAAAGTCCGTCTAGTCATCTACTGATTACAAAAGATAATCTAATCTTCCAGTGTGCTGAGTGATGGGGCTTAAAAAAAAATACAGGAAAAACAAATAAAGTTCAAAACTAAAATGAATAGCAGGCATCAAACTCCAGTCCATCTTACAACTTATATATACTTTTAATACTAGAGACAGCAGAAGCAGAAGATCTTTTAAAACTAAAACGGGAAAGTTAAAAGATGGCCAGAAGTGAAGTGAAATGAAGTCTCTCAGTCGTGTCTGACTCTTTGTGACCCCATGGACTGTAGCCTACCAGGCCTCTCTGTCAATGGGATTTTCCAGGCAATAGTACTGGAGTGGGTTGCCATTTCTTTCTCCAGGAGATCTTCCCAACCCAAGGATTGAACCCAGGTCTCCCGTATTGTAGGCAGACGCTTTACCATCTGAGCCACCAGGGAAGTCCTAAAAGATGGCCAGAGTCTGGACTTTAAAAAAAAAAAAAATCAGGTTGAAATTCCAGCCTCGTTTCCCTGTTCCATTAAAATGTGTTCAGGAAATGCTCTAATATCAGGGATCAGAGCTCTGATGGAGCAAAGGTGTTTTAATTAACATGGTGTGGGCATATAGACTGTCTTACAAGGTAGTTTTTCTCAGCAAAGATAAAGATTAAAATTCCAGACTTACAAAACATAGGCGATCCATATTAAAGAGAGAGAGAGTTGTAAACAATCACTTTTACCCTATGGTTCACAAGAAGGAAGAGGGTACTTATCTCCGTATAGAAAATCTAATGAAGGAAATGCCTGGATTCCTCAGCCCCCTGGAGACACTTGAGTATTTAGGAATTAATAAGGAACAGAGAATTTCTGACAGATCCAAAACAGCACACAGGAAGCCTCCTGTTAAATGCTTCCTGAAAACTAATTACCTTATTTTCCTGACAGTTTCAAAGCATTTGGGGAGAGGGGGGTAGAGGAGGAACCTCTTATTTCACTAAATAAAAGGCAACACTGTAAGAAGAACTGCATCTTAATTATCTTTTATTTTCAGCGACATCCTTGCAAGCCTGCCCACTTAAACTTTTACATCACTTTCCTATCTTATTACCTCTATGTTGTGGTTTGGTACTTCAAACAAACACTTTCTTTTTTCCTTCTTCTTATGGAGGAAGAAGATGGTATTGATTTGCTTAAAAGTACGGATTGGGGAAAAAAAAAAAGGATGGAGGGAAATCATTATCTTGAGGAGTAAATGGTTCTTAATAACAGAACTACGGATTTATCCATCCCTTTGACTGTTAGCATGCCACTAAAGGCTAAAAGAAGGCTCAAGAGGGAGGTTAACATCCCCCTCGTCAAGTGTTTGTTTCCTTGCTCCTGCGGTATTGGCTTTGCCAAGTAACCCAATTCCCGTACATAAACGTTACAGGTCTCTCCAAACTACTTCTATAAAATAAGATATTGTTTGACCAATCTTATCGAGCAGTCATTTATTTCTATAGCTGCTGGTCTGCTCTGCTGCTCTGTCTGCCTACATTCAGAAGGGAACAAAAATTCAAAATTTCATTTATTCTGGGCCCAGAACCAGACCTTTTGTCCTTCCTAGATATTTTGCAACTTCGAGTTGACTCCTCTGCCTAAATTAGTGGCATATGCTTTTGTTCTTTTAAGAAAGAAAGAAAGAAAAAACCACCCCTTATTCTCTTATTGAGGAAGGCAACTAACTCTGAAAAAGGCCTCTAGGAAGATGTTAAAATGTCTTGAAATGTTTAACAGAACCTTATTTCAGAGGCTATGGATGAACCTCCCCGAGGTACCCCAGGGCAAACACACGGAGCGTCCAAGGGGGCAGAGGGGAAAGCCTCGAGGAGGCATATGCAGACTTTGCAAAACTGACGGGAGGGAGGAGAGGGGACAACTTTCAGGACTAGAAACAGGAAGCAGTCCAGATGCTGCGATGCCGCCCGCACCCCCGCACCCAGCCCTCCGTGCATCATCCTCCCCGCAAGCAGCCGCGTGCTCCACCCACAGCCCCCAGTGGCCCGGGAGCGCCACACGCCCCTGCGGCGCCGACCGAGCCCCAGGGCTGGGCCGAGGGCGGCGTGCAGGGAGCGCGGGCTACACTCGAACCGGTTGCTCGACGCAGATTCGGGACCGAGAGGGTTAATCCAGTCCGCGCGCACAGTCCGCCCAGCCCCAAACTCGGGCTCCCCCGCCGGCCCGCCACCCACCCCGAGAAAGCCCGGAGACACCCCTCCACAGCACAGCGCCCAAGGCTTTTGTTTTGTCGGAGACGAGAATAACGATCCTTGAGGAGGAGGTGCCACAGCTGCTCGTGGCTCTTCGGCACAGGCTTAGACCGAGGAGCGGGCAGCCGCCGCGGCACCTCCTCAGTTCCCACTCCCAAGTCCTTTTCCCGCTGAGCAGGACAGGAAGTGGCCTGCACGACCCGGGGCTCACCTCACACATCGGGGCCGGGCTCCCGGGGGGCTGCGGCGCCGGCCGGGGGCAGCCGCAGTTCCCTCAGGTAAACAGAGCCAGCGAGGACCACCAGCTTGCGCCTCCGAGCGACCGAGATTTCGCGATGGCCGCGGCACATGCGCACGCACGTATGGCGCAGGCGCGCTGCGCACGCTCGGCCGAGCGCTCCTAGTTTGAGCCCAGCTTCTGGATACCCGTCTGCAGGTTTCGTTGCTCTTTACCTCGCGCCTAGGCTGATGCCCGGCCCTGTCCTGCTCCGGCGGAGTCGTTGCGTGTTCTGGAAGCTTTTCTTAAATGCCCTCAGTCCCCTTTGCAAAGCTGTCCCTCCCTTCCCTGCTGAGACAGTGCAGCGACTCTCATCACTCAAGCCTGGAACGCTATTATTGAGAGACCACCAAAACCTGTTTGAGAACCAGCGTGCCCCCTGGGAACCCGGGGATTGGAATTGATTAAGAGGCGGGTGCTGAGAGTGGTACTGGGTGCAGATAGAGGTAGTCAGCTTTCATATTGCAGAGCTCCAGGCTGAAGCAGCAGAGCAGATACCCTCTTTACCAACACCCACTTTAGTGAGCAGGTGGGGCTTGAGGTTATTGGTGACATGCCCCATCTTCTGTTCTTTGAGAAATGTTTCTTCTCTCTTTTTCTTCATAAGTGATTTTATTTTTTTCTACCTAAGCTATTTCAGAACTTAAAGATTCCTTAGAAATCATCTAAACCTAACCTCTCATTATTCAGACGTGGAAAAGAATGGTCCAGAAAGGTTAAAAAGACTTAGCCAAAGCCAGGCAGCGTTTTAAGGGCTGAGTCTGGATTCACTCATTCCAAGCCAAAGCTGTTACCTTTGCCTCTATCATTTTACCTACCTTCCTTTCTCTTCCTTTCCCTCCCTTTTCAACCTAGACTTCACAGGCATCATTTTGTTCTATGGTAGCACACAGGACTTAAAGAAATACTTTGATCTTGTAGCATAGTATGACTGTACTTAAGGTTCTTCAACTGTACACTTGGTTAAAATGGTGTATTTTAGTATAATCTTCTGTCTGAATCTTTGCCACCCCATGTTAGGAGACTGACCAAAAACAGCTATATAATCTGTGGTTTGTCCAAACCCTTGGGACACATCTCTGTGGCCTCTTTAATTATAGGCAACTATTTTTACAAAGAAAAGTGGAAGTGTTAGTCCCTCAGTCGTGTCCGACTCTTTGTGAGTGATCCAATGGACTGTAGTCCACCAGGTTCCTCTGTCCATGGACTTCTCCAGGCAAGAATACTGGAGTGGGTTGCCATTCCCTTCTCCAGGGGATCTTCCCGACCCAGGGATGGAACCCAGGTCTCCTGCATTGCAGCCAGATTCTTTACTGTTTGAGCCACCAGTGAAACAATCTGTTTTAAAGATGCTCCCTAAATGATAATAAATACTGAGCTTAGACAGTCATAAATATCGTTTAATGTCAGAAGATGAGCTATGCGAATTGCACCATAAAAGGGATCTGAAATGACATTTCAATTTCGTTAATAAATACTAATGCAGTAATACTTTTAAAAAAATAACATTGATCCATAGGCTGATTCTTATCACGTCATTGTGTGTTGTGGAGCCAACACTGCCTCTACTGAAGGTGAGTGAAGCAGCTAAGAGCATTTATGAAAAGCAGTATAGACCTGCTTCGGGTACTTCTAGATCCCTTGTACCTTCAGATCCTCTAGAGATGTGCTGCTCTCACATTTTTATGCAGTTTACACATGGTCTTGTGAAAACTGTCAGGCATAGAACATATCTTGGCTCCTAGTGGGAGGTGGGAATGATGTAGAAATTATCGTTGAATGTATCAACATGATCACATCTCAGAAATAGACCACTGAGTGAAAGAAGCGAACTACAAAGTATGTAAATTATGATAGCTCTTTAAAACAGTCACACTGTTTACAAGGCCAAACATGTATATATAATAAGCATAAAAAGTGGACAAGTAGGCAGTACACTGAATTTTATGACAGTGGATGCCTCTAGGCAGGCAGGGTGGGAAATGAGATCTGGGCAGCAGGTAAAACAGACTTCAACTCTTAATCACACACATGAAGCAAAATGTTAACATTTTTAAAAATCTCTGCAGGGAGAAAAGGGTGTTTCTTAGGCAAGTCTGTAAACTTTTCTTTATGGTTGAAATGTTTCCTTTAAAAATAATGTTGAGGGACTTCCCTGGTGGTCCAGTAACTAAGATTCCACCCTCCCAATGCAGAGGACCTAGGTTTAATCCCTGGTCTGGGAACTAGTGAAAGACAGGGAAGCCTGGAGTGCTGCAGTTGATGGGGTTTCAGAGTCACACACGACTTAGCGACTGAAGAACAACTGGGAACTAGATTCCACAAACTGCAACTAAAGATCCAAGATCTTGTGTGCTGCAACTAAGATCCAGTGCAGCCAAATAAATATTTTTAAAAGGAATTTAAAAAAAAATTTAAATGAAAGTAATGTTAAATTTTCAAGGACATTGAGCCAATGTGCTCACCGTGAACACAATGTGAATGGTGGTGTTCACTGGGGGATCAGCAGTCACACTGATGAAGGGCTGAACAAGGAGAGGTCCAGAGGATGCTAGTTGAGAGGATCAATGAAAGGGACCTTATTTTCAGGGATAAAAATATTCAGATCTAACAGGGATAAAGTGTCGGGCTCTCTTTAATCCCATCTTTCTTTCATTCAATGTTATAACCACCAATAGAAAGTCTTTAGGGCTTCCCTGGTAGCTCAGGAACTTCACCGAGACCCAACACTCTCCCAGGGAGTTGTTAAAACTGGTCTCTTTCTGGATGAACCCATTTTGAAACCATCCATGTTAACCGGTAATACATGGTAATTTAGTATTGCATCTACTTACCTCCCCCAGGCCTCCACCCCTGCAAAAGTCTTTGTTTATTCATTTTACGTACAACCTGATCATAAAACATACAACCATACTTAAAACCACTGGGATGGAATTCAGACAACATAAGTTTCAATTTGGCCACTTACTGATCCTTTGTCAACTCTAAAGAAAGCAGCAACCTCTATGAGCTTTACTTTTCATTTTCTTTTTAAACGGGAGATATACGAATGCTGCCTATTTCAAAACAATGAAACAATATAAACATAGGGTTTACATTTATTTACCTTGGAAGAGAGTACATTTTTATGTATTTTAGAGAACGTGAGATAATGAGAAAAGTCTTCTTTTTTGAATTTGGTTAGCTGCTGCCCATAAGAACTGTTTTACACTTCCCAGATGTCCCTTCTGAAATGTTGTTTTTCTCCAGCATTAGTTTATAGTTCTATACCAGTAGTTATTTCTACATTGTACTTTCAAATCCTCCTCATTAGATTTCTTTTTTTTTATTCTTGCATTCTCACTCTGCCTCTCATTACATGGTAGATGCTTCATAAATTTCATTAATGAAATTAGACCAGATTGAAAAATTCCCCAAATTTGGAGTTATCCTTATTCAGGCATGCCATCTGCTGGTTCCCTGGTGTATCTGTTAGTCGGCCTGAATTCCTTAACCCAATAAATTACAATTCATGTGGAAGCATTGCTGAGTTTGTGTGTTGGGCAATTTTCCCACGTTCTTTCACTTCCTGTGTGCAGGTGCTATTCTTTCACTGAACCTCTCCAGAATTGTTTTTCCTGCAACCTTCTTTTACCTGTTGGCCATTCTAAAACCCCGGAGAAACGGAGTTTACGTTTCAGAACCCCGCAGTGACCAGAACGGTATAACTGGGCATGCTCAGTAGGTTGGCCTGATTTGGAACATACTTACAGCTTGAAAGGGGGCATTTAATGCTGTTTGTTTCAGGATTGGCTGCATATTCGTCCTGGCACTCTATTGAGAGATGGCAGCCTTTCCCACCCTCTGGGCCCTCCCACTTTTCCATTTCGTCCCCGTGCCCAAATTTGGAGCCAGCCCTCCAGGATCTCCCAGCCAATCAAGAGACCACACATTGTTGCCTAAGAGACCCCGGAAGCCAGCGAAAAGATGTATAGGTAGTGATTGGCCTACTGGAAGGGGTGGGGGCTAGACGGAGTCACAGAAACAGGAGCTATGGCAACACCAGCGCTAGAGGCTTGAGGAGAAAGACTTGAAGAGAAAGCCTTAAAGAGGTGAGAGCAGTGATCGCTGCATGAAAAAGATGGAGACTCTTTTGAGAGCTCTTCTCTCAGGTCCTCCTGGGCTTCTCACGAGCCTTGGCAGTGACCCCGGGAATTACATTTTGCTCTGTATTAGCAGTTAAATGACCAGGTGCATCATATATATGAAATTAACAACCAACAAATAATTACTTCTGTGCTTATCAAAGCACTAGGTCTTTGCATTGTCTTATAGTTTCTCTTTGTTTCCACCTAGTTGAATATAAGATGAATTCATATTTAAATCTAGATCAGATCAGATCAGATCAGTCGCGCAGTCGTGTGCGACTCTTTGCGACCCCATGAATCGCAGCACGCCAGGCCTCCCTGTCCATCACCAACTCCCGGAGTTCACTGAGACTCACGTCCATCGAGTCAGTGATGCCATCCAGCCATCTCATCCTCTGTCGTCCCCTTCTCCTCTTGCCCCCAATCCCTCCCAGCATCAGAGTCTTTTCCAATGAGTCAACTCTTCGCATGAGGTGGCCAAAGTACTGGAGTTTCAACTTTAGCATCATTCCTTCCAAAGAAATCCCAGGGCTGATCTCCTTCAGAATGGACTGGTTGGATCTCCTTGCAGTCCAAGGGACTCTCAAGAGTCTTCTCCAACACCAAAGTTCAAAAGCATCCATTCTTCGGTGCTCAGCCTTCTTCACAGTCCAACTCTCACATCCGAACCCTATTTCCTGATCATTTCCTTCTCTGATGATACTGCAGCGTACAATGGGTGAGCTGTGTGTTAGTGGAGAAACTCAACCGTGTTCTGCTCTGTAAACGCCAAATAAAAACCCGATTATCCTGAGTCTAACCCCAATGCTCGGTTCCTAATGTTGAGTTGTACCTTCTTTGCCACTAGCTTTAATCCTTAAACCACCTCACCTCCACTATTGTGTTCATTCATTCCGCTGATTGAGACAAGGTTTTATTGAGCACCTACTGTGTACTACTGAGTTTAGGATTCAGGTGAGCACATTCAGAAAACCACATTAGCAGAGAAGCACCAGTTTTGTACCACATTCTCTGATCTGAAGTTCAGTGTGTCTGTACAGGTAGTGCATGAAGGGAGAGGAAGGAGGATGAACCAAAAAGGTAAATTCATGGTGCACCTAGATCAGCATGCTAAGGATTCTGTAGCCCTTACTGAGTCTCTGAAGGTTTTTGAGCTGACAAATGACGAACAGACCTTTAAAAAAATACTTCCCTGAATAGAGTAGTGGTTAGCCAAAGTTGGGGAGGAGGGAAGTGTGGAGATATTGATCAAAGGGTACAAACCTTCAGTTATAAAAGGAATAAGTTCTAGAGACCTTATGTACAGCATGGTGACTATGTGGTGATGGTGGTGGTAGTTTAGTCGCTAAGTTGTGTCCCACTCTTGCAACCCCATGGACTGTAGCCCACCAGGTTCCTCTGTCCATGGGATTCTCCAGGCAAGAACACTGGAGTGAGTTGCCATTAACTTCTTCAGGGGATCTGCCTGCCCAGGGATCATGGTGACTATAGTTAATAATAATATATTATATACTTGAAATTTGCTAGAAGAGTAGATCTCAAGGGTATTCACACACACAGAAGCACACACATGCACACACATGCACACGTGCACACACACACAGTAACTATGGGAGGTGATGGATATGTTACATAGTTTGGTTGTGGTAAGCATCCCACAATGTGTACATATACTAAAACATCACCTTAAATATATACATTTTTAATATATGTATATTAATTATATACATACATTATGTACACATGTATACATGTATGTATACATGTACATGTATACATGTACATATGTATACATGTATACACACATGTATACATTTTAATATATGTATATTAATTATATACATATATTATGTACACATGTATACATGTATGTATACATGTATGTATACATGTACATATATATACATGTACACATATAATATGTACACATAATATGTACATATTAATATATGTAATAAATATATACATTAAAAAAAAAACCCTCTTGTAGTAGACTGTAATCTCCATTATAGGCAAGACTTGTCTTTATACCTGTAATACAGACCTAATAAGTCTTTAGTGAAGTTGTGCAATGGTGACAGTGTGAAGAATGGCTTTGAAGATGGGATTGGAGGTGTGTTACCACTGGAACTTGACCAGAGGACCTAGCCTTGCCTTTAAGCATGACACTAGAAGCACACACTGGGGGTAAGGGCCAGAAGCCCTTTTTCTTCCCCTTTATCCAAAGAAAAATTAAAGGGGAACATGCAAGGACAGCCATTAAGGGGGAAAGAGGTCATGAAAAAACAACAGCCAGGTTTGTATGTAGAAGGAGGGAAGGCAACTTGCTTTGTCTTGTAATTTTTTGGTATGTTGTATGAAAGCGTCTGAGTGGTCTATACTGTGAACCAGTGTGGACATGCAGATATGCACACTGCCCATCTTCTAGAGTGGACAGAGGAAAAAAACTGTAAAAGGATAATGACAAAAACCAGGGCAGGATACCTCCATATGCCTGCTTCAGGAAGACTATTACCAAGAGGGCTCTTTTGCTCAGCCAGGCCCATCTCCTGAAAACCAAACTTTACTCAAATTGATTTGAAAAAAAAGCCTAATTCAAATGATTTCTAGCTCTGAAGAACCAGGAATGAAAAACAAACAAACAAAAAAAAAACAGCAAAACCTTAGGGAGGACCTGGAAAAACTACTTTGTTTTAATCAGAAATCGTGCTTAGAATCAGTCAGATTGTTTTCTACTCAAACTGGGAAAAGAGAGTTTCTGAGCTTACAACAGAAGGTTTTAACCTGGTATAAGCAAAATGTAATGTTAATATGCGGAGAAGGCAATGGCACCCCACTCCAGTACTTTGCCTGGAAAATCCCATGGATGGAGGAGCTTGGTAGGCTTCAGTCCATGGGGCCACTAAGAGTCGGACACGACTGAGTGACTTCCCTTTCACTTTTCACTTTCATGCATTGGAGAAGGAAATGGCAGCCCACTCCAGTGTTCTTGCCTGGAGAATCCCAGGGACGGGGGAGCCTGGTGGCTGCTGTCTGTAGGATCACACAGAGTTGGACACGACTGAAGTGACTTAGCAGCAGCAGCAGCAATGTTAATATGAATTTTTCTAGGGAGAAGATTCATAGTTTTCATTGTATCCTCAAAGAGTTTTATAGGCCTGAAAAAAATGAAATAAAAGATGGAAAACAATTGGTTTAAGGAATTCCCTGGCAGTCCAGAGGTTAGGACTCTGTATGTTCATTGCCGAGGGCCAGGGTCAATCCCTGGTTGGGGACTAAGATTTTGCAAGCCGAGTGGCTTAGCCTAAACAGATAAATAAAAATTGTTGTGTACACACAACTTCAATCAATTTAAATAGAAGAAACATCAACCATGAATAAATAGCAATAAAAAAGGAAATATGTGATTTTTAACTGAGCAGATCTAGACTCAGTGACCATGCTTTATATATTTGCCTGCTCATGTGTATTTTTATAGCAGCCAATTAATAATACTGTAATGAAATCATTTCTTACATCTTTGCAACTTAGCTGTTAGGAGCTAAGAATGTGAGGGCTCATCTGAACCTCCTTTATTTCCCCTTATTCCAGTGGAGTGGTATCAGCAGGCAACTGCAGGAAGACATTATCTATGGTTTAAAACCCTGAGGTTTTAAAACTATTGGCTTTCTCTTCAGCTCTAATTTAAACCTGAGAGGGAATATTACATGTCAAGTGAGAGTCACAAAATTTCAGATCTAGCATTTGGGGGAATCCTCTGTAAGTCCAAAACTAACAGTTAATTTAAAAAATATATATTTGTTTTTATTTATTTGGCTGTGCCAGGTCTTCGTTGTGGCATGTGGATCAAAATATTGTCTGGGTGAATTCCCTGGTGGTCCAGGGGACCTGGGTTCTATCCCTGGTCAGGGAACTACATCCCACATGCCCTAACAAAGACCTGGCTCGGCCAGATAAATAAATAAAAATAAATCTTTTTTTAAATTGTCTTATATTTGTTGCTATACTTTTTGGAGCCCTGGGTCAGGCAGGCAAATCCTGTGCAGGCTCCAACTCAGCACCACTGCTTTGGATCTGAAACATACCTTCAGAGAGGAAGAAGGCACAAACAAACAGAAACACTGATGCTATATACTGAAAAATGCCATCCATCTGCTTTAAATATTTTTTACCTTAAAATATTTTGTTGTGCCCCCTTCAAGGAGAGGCTTTGAAGAACTCTGGAAATAACAGGAAGTTCTAAGAAAGTCTGTGGTGATGCTATTTTTTTTTTTTTAACTTTTTATTTTGTGTTGGAGTATAACCAATTAACAGTGTTGTGGTAGTTTCACATGAACCATGAAGGGTCTCACCCATACATATACATGTATCCATTCTCCCCCAGCCAGGCTGCCATTGAGCACAGTTCCTTGTGCTATATCATGGGTCCCTGTTGGTTATCCATTTTAAGTATAGCAGTGTGTACCTGCCCAAGTCAATCCTAAAGGAGATCAGTTCTGAGTATTCATTGGAAGGACTGATGCTGAAGCTGAAGCTCCAATTCTTTGGCCACTTGATGCGAAGAGCCCATGCATTAGAAAAGACCCTGATGCTGGGAAAGATTGAAGGCAGGAGGAGAAGGGGATGCCAGAGGACGAGATGGTTGGATGGCATAACTGACTCAATGGACATGAGTTTGAGTAACCTCCGGGAGATGGGAAAGGACAGGGAAGCCTGGCATGCTGCAGTCCATGGAGTTAGTCGGACATGACTGAGTGACTACTTGCAAAAAGTTTCAAAGCTAGTAAGTTTTAGAGCCAGGATCCAAACTGTGTAATGTAAAAAGTTTTGGTTGCAAACAACAGAAATAGATTCTAGCTAATGTGTGTGTGCTGTGTGCTTAGTCGCTCAGTTGTTTCCAACTCTTTGTCACCCGCCAGGCTCCTCCGTCCATGGGGATTCTCCAGCCAAGAATGCTGGAGTGGGTTGCCATGCCCTCCTCCAAGGACTCTTCCCAACCCAGGGATCGAATTCAGGTCTCCCGCACTGCAGGCAGATTCCTTACCATCTGAGCCACCAGGGATGCCCCTACAAGAAGGGTCTTCTAGCTAATGTAGGTGAAATTTATTGAAGGCTATCAGGTGGCTCACAAAATGGATAAGAAAGGACATGCATGCACGCTAAGTTGCTTCAGTCGTGTCTGATTCTTTGTGACCCTGTGGACCATAGCCCACCAGGGTCCTCTG
This sequence comes from Bubalus kerabau, assembly GCF_029407905.1. NCBI lineage: Eukaryota > Metazoa > Chordata > Mammalia > Artiodactyla > Bovidae > Bubalus > Bubalus kerabau. The sequence continues at coordinate 3,118,680 of NW_026577894.1, read as the reverse complement.
TCCCAGGGATTCTCCAGGCAAGAATACTGGAGTGGGCTGCCATGGCCTCCTCCAGGGGATCTTCCTGGCCCAGGGATCAAACCTGCATCTCTTCTGTCTCCAGAATTGGCAGGCAGATTCTTTACCACTAGCACCACCAAGGAAGCCCCTCCAAGAAGAGTCTAAGAACAGCTTAACAGTCTACTCAGAGCATCTATGGTACTTTGAATGATCACCTTGGCTGTAAAGCAAGGATAAGCCAGCATCAGTTACCTGGCCTAGCTTAGTCTTATGACTGGGCAAGGGGAGGCCGCCTCGATTAACCAACCCAGCAGACCCTAAACACTGAGGGAAAAGTAATCCCTCGTGGAAATTAGAGTGCTTTAATCCAATGAAGACATACATAGGGACTTCCCTGGCTGTCCAATGGTTAGAATTGGATCATAAAGAAGGTTGAGCGTTGAAGAATCGATGCCTTTTAATTGTGGTACTGGAGAAGACCTTTGAGACTCCCTTGGACAGCAAGGAGATCAAATGAGCCCATCCTAAAGGAAATCAACCCTGAATATTCATTGGGAGGACTGATGCTGCAGCTGAAGCTCCAAAACTTTGGCCACCTGATGCAAAGAGCCGACTCCTTGGAAAAGACCCCGATGCTGGCAAAGATTGAAGGCAGGAGGAGAAGGGAGGCAAAAGAGGATGAGATGGTTGGATGGCATCACGAACTCAATGGACATGAGTCTGAGCAAACTTGGAGATAGTGAAGGACAGGGAAGCCTGGTGTACTTCAGTCCATGGAGTTGCAAAGAGCTGGGCACAACTTAGTGACTGAACAACAGCAGTCATGGTTAAGACTCAACATTTCCGATACAAGGGATGTGAGTTCATCTCCGGTGGGAGAACTGAGGTCCCACATGCCGTGAGGCCACAAAAATGAAGGCAGACATATACAGTACTGGGTGTACTGTATATTTTCCCCAGTGTATTTTTCTCAATAAACCCAAATCTGTCCATATATAAATTCTTGGCCTTGTCCATTGTACTATTCTACTTCTTAAACATGGTAGCAAGCTAGAGCCCTTGTTAGCTAGATGTCAGAAAGTTAACAGAGGAAGAAGGAGGTCACAAGGGACAAAATGGAGTAGATCAGATTGCACAGTGATTTTATAAATACTTCTTTCTGACCAATATGGTATGTTCTTAGCTAAGAGTGATTCTGATTTTTCCAGCTTGGTCCAATGAAAATCAAACAGAGTTAAACAGACCTGGGTCTGATTCTCTGTTTCACCACCTACTGTCTGTATAACTCTGGGCAAAGCAAAGTGAGCCTCATTTTCTTCATCTGTAAAATAAGCTAAAACCCACCACCTTACCATATTGTTATGGGTTTAATTGAGCAAACCTGTTAAGTGCCTGACATATAAAATACTCCCAGTAAATGTCACTCTCCCCCTAGTCCCTGTCCCAGTGTATTGAAAAAGATTATATGGTATTAGTATTTTTAGTATTCTGAAGATTGTATGATTCATTTCTTCTGAAGACATAGTTTTTCTTACAGAAGAATATCCAGTTATTTCATGATGGCATTTGCACCTCCAAAAAACACAAATGGTCCCAAAATGCAGACAAAGATGAGTACCTGGACACCCCTAAACCATCAGCTTTTGAATGACCGGGTGAGTAATAAGAACTATTGTATTATTTGAAATCATACTTTGAAGGGAAAAAAAGCATTAAAATTTTGGTAATCAAAACATGAACAGGAATTGCTTAGGATTGTATAGTGGATAAAAACAAAAACAAAAACAAAAAACAAAATGAAGGATTTCTTCAAAAATTTTAATTGAACAAAACTGAAATACATTTAGAACAAAAATAAAGAAAACTTTAATTGAGCCCCAGTTACCTGGCCAGAGTTGGCAAGAGATACAAAGTTCCTGCTTAGAAAGAAAGATCTTAGGGACTTCCCTGGTGGTCCAGTGGCTAAGACTCTTTGCTCCCAGGGCTGGGGCCCAGGTTCTATCACTGGCCAGGAAATTCAGTCCCACATACTGCAACTAAAGACCTTGTGTGCTGCAACTAAGACCCAGCACAGTCAAATAAATTAATAAACATTTTTTAAAGATTTAGGAGATGAGAAGGAAGAGTGTCTACCAGCTCCCCTTCACCTCCATATCCAACTGGTTTTCAGGTTCTGTGAGTCTTCCTCTGAGGTCTCTTCATCCAGACCCCTTTTCTCCTTTGACTTGTGCACATCCAGCTCCACGTTCTCAGTTCACACACTCACCCCCCTTTGCCTGGCACATTGCAGTAACCCCTCAGCTGGTTTCACTGTCTCTAATCCATCCTCTATTCTGGTCCCAGAATGATCTTTCTAAAATACCAAACTAATCCTATGAAGCAAGAGATAACAGACTGTTCCAAAGAATAAATTCCACCCTACCCACCATGCATAGCACTGAGGACCCCTTCATGTGTGTTAGTCACCGAGTCATGTGCGACTCTTGGAGACCCCATGGACTATAGCTGGCCAGGCTCCTCTGTCTGTGGGATTCTCCAGGCAAGAATACTGGAGTAGGTTGCCATGACCTCCTCCAAGGGATCTTCATGACCCACGGATCGAACCCAGTGTCCTTTATATCACCTGCATTAGCAAGTGAGTTTTCTTTTTTTAATTTATTTGGTTGCAATTTTGTTGAAGCATGTGAACCCTTAGTTGAAGCATGTGGGATCTAGTTCCCTGACCAGAAATCAAACCCAGGCCCCCTGCATTGGGAGCATGGAGTCTTAGCCCCTGGACCACCAGGGAAGTCCCAGCAGGTGAGTTCTTTAACACTGGCTCCACCTGGGAAGCCTGAAGAGCTTTTGTCAAATTTTATGAGAATTTCTAGGGAATTCCCTGGTGGCCCAGTGGCTCAGTCTGTGCTCCCAATGCAGGGGGCTGGGTTCCATCTGCGTTCAGGAAACTAGATCCCACATGCCGCAAGAGTTTGCATGCTGCAGCTAAAGAACCCACATGGCACAACTAAGACCCAGTGCAGTCAAATAAATAAAAATGTTTAAAAATTTCATGATTATTTCTAGATGAGCAATGATAAGAGAAATAACAATTTCTATTAGAAATGATATTTATTTTGTTGTTCAGAACTCCCATTTTATCACCCCCCCCCCACCATTTTTAGTTTGGTTTAGTTAGGTTCTAGTTTGGAGTAAAACTATTTTCAAAAATCTTAGCCTGCCATATGTAAAATAGATAGGCAATGGGAATTTGCTGCATGGCTCAGGAAACTCACACAGGGGCACTGTATCAACCTAGAGGGGTGGGGTGGGGAGAGAGAGGGGCTGCCAAGTCACTTCAGTCGTGTCCGACTCTGCGACCCCATAGACGGCAGCCCAACAGGCTCCCCCATCCCTGGGATTCTCCAGGCAAGAACACTGGAGTGGGTTGCCATTTCCTTCTCCAATGCATGAAAGTGAAAAGTGAAAGTGAAGTCGCTCAGTCGTGTTCGACTCTTTGCGACCCCATGGACTGCAGCCTACCAGGCTCCTCCGTCCATGGGATTCTCCAGGCAAGAGTACTGGAGTGGGGTGCCATCGCCTTCTCCGAGAGAGAGGGGAGGGAGGTTCAAAAGGGAGGGAATATATGCATACCTATGGCTAATTCATGTTGAAGTTTGATAGAAAACAACAAAATTCTGTCAAGCAAAATCCTTCAATAAAAAAAATAATTAAAATTAAAAAACTGTCAAATCACTATGTTGTACACCTGAAACTAACATTATATTGTATGTCAATTATAATTCAATAAAAATTAAATATAATACAAATTAAAAAAATCTTGGCCCGTGTATATACCCATATGTATGTGAATGAATGTATCATTACTTAAGACACACACATGGAATTTGCATATGTATACAGCAAACTGATAATAGTGTGTGCACAAGTGCTCAGTCTTGTCTGACTCTTTGCAACTCCACAGACTGTAGGCCTCCAGGCTCCTCTGTCTGTGGAATTTTCCAGGCAAGAATATTAGAGTGGGTCGCCATGCCCTCCTCCAGGGAATCTTCCCATCCCAGGGATTAAACCCACGTCTCTTTATGTCTCCTGCATCGGCAGGTGGGTTCTTTACCGGTTGAGCCACCAGAGAAGCCCAACTATCAATAGTGGTTTCCCCTAAAAAGTTGGACAACATGGAAGAGTGGGAGGGAAGTCTGTTGGAAGAGAGAGTTTTTGTTTTTTACCGTATACAGTGCAATGATTTTTAACAATTTAAAAAACAAATATAAGTAAAAGCGAGCAAAGAACAGTAATGCTGAGAATTAAAAAACACGGGTTCCAGATCAGCTATACTAAATAATCTCCTGCTTGACTTCAGCGAGTCTCTTATGCCTCTGATCTTTACTACCTGCCTTTGGAAATTGAGTGGCTTGGATCAGATGACCTCAAAGACCCCTTCCAGGTCTAACATTCTGACACTGTGAAAGGGGTTAAAAATAGATACCTAAGTTTACAGCTGGGCAGACCGTGTCCATACGATAACTTCAAGGGCTTTTCTACACTTCTACAACAGGGCATTTGCCAGTGATCAGCGTAATTTTGAGGTCCTCTTTTTCTGTTTTGGCCACACTGCACAGCATATGGGATTTTAGTTTGCTGGCCAGGGATAGAACCCAGGCACCCTGCATTGCACTTGTGGAGTCTTAAACATTGTACCACTAGGGAAGTCCCTGGTTTTTGTTTTAATTTTGCCTTTTTTCTATTCTATAGTGAAATGAAAAATATGAAACTGTTTCAGTCTAAAATAAACCTCATAGGAGTTTAACTTCACAAGAGGCTTTAAGCAGAGGGATTGAATTCAAATGTAGATGCCAAAATTATAGCATCCTCATATTACAAGATAATTCAGACCTTGTGAAAACGTTGAGAGGAGGAATGTTTTATAAGTATGTATTTCTTTGCTGTCTAGTGTAGGTTTTTTTTTTCCATCTAGTGTTTTAATTGAAAGTGATCAACATTTCTTGTTTTTTTTTTTAATATGGTTCACACATGTAGTACAGTACACATGTAGTTATAAAGGGTGTTCTGAGCAAAAGCACCTAACCACCATCCATCGGTCATAATTTGGGAGCCCCAAAATGTCTGATGCCTCCATGGGAATGATGTCATATGCTGAAATATGCAACCACAGTGTCAATAGACTAAAATAACAACCATGGGATTTTGACTTAACAGCAGGCTCTGAATAAACTGTGATGTTAGTAAACTGTGATGTAAACCAACTGCAACATTCTTCAAGGAAAGACGATTCTCTCTAATGTTTTCCACTTGAAGTGATACTGTTTCCGGGCTCTTTTTTTATTTTAATTGAAGTATGGCTGATTTACAATGTTGTGTTAGTTTCAAGTGTACAGCAAAGGGATTCAATTATACATATCTATTCTTTTTCAGATTCTTTCCCTTATGGGTGATTACACAATATTGAGTAGTGTATGTACTATAAGTAGGTCCTTGTTGGTTATTTATTTTATATATAACAGTTTGTATATGTTAATCCCAAACTCCCAATTTATCCTTCCAACCCTCTTCCAGCTTTTTAAGATCAAAAATCTGATTGCAAAGCCTTGGAATGAAGACTTGCTCCCAACCAGAGACTCTAAGATTCTGAGTCTGCCTGAGGGCCTGACAGTTAAATAATTTGTTCCAAATTATACTTCTTGTCAAGGGTAGAGTCAGAACCAGATCTGAGTTTGTCTAGTGTTTCTCTTTCTGCCCATCATGCCTATCAGTTCCTACCTGACTCTAATTGCCTTTTGATGAAGAACTGGATTTGCTTGGACTCTGCTTAGACTTGGTCATTGGCCCTCTAAAGACCCTATCTCCTACCCTCTTTATTTGATTTTATTATCAATGACTGACTTTATTTATTATTTATTTATTTAAATATTTATTTTATTTATTTGTTTGACTGCACTGGCTCTTCATGATGGCATGCAGGATCTCTAGATGCGGCGTGTGGAATCTTTTTAGTTGTAGCAAGTGGAATCTAGTTCCCTGACCAGAGATGGAACTCGGGCCCCTACATAGGGAGTTTGGAGTCTTAGCCACTAGACCACCAGGGAAGTCCCCCTGCCAACTTCTTGCTGACTCTCCACACCCCTTCAAGTCGGTGCCCCTTTCTTTCTGATGCCTTCTGTTGTCATTGGACACCATGATGGTCCTCCCAACCTCCTTTTGAAAGGAGGTTGTCATCCTGGGACCTAATTGTTTTTTTTTTTTTCCCACTGTCAGGTCAAATCATGGGCAGCAATTCATTGAGAATGTAGGGCTTGAGGTCAGAATAGGGAAGATCAAGGTTGGGGGTCAGAATAGAAAAACCATGGTTCTAGCAGGGTTTCCTAGGTGTTAGTGATAAAGAATCTGCCTGTCAATGCAGGACATGCAAGAGATGTGGGTTTGATCCCTGGGTCAGGGAGATTCCCCTAGAGTGGGAAATGGCAACCCAGTCCAGTATTCTTGCCTGGAAAATCCCATGGACAGAGGAGCCTGGCAGGCTACAGTCCATGGGGTCTCCAAGACTTGGACATGACTAAGCACAAGAGATGGGAATACCAGACCACCTGATCTGCCTCTTGAGAAATTTGTATGAAGGCCAGGAAGCAACAGTTAGAACTGGACATGGAACAACAGACTGGTTCCGAATAGGAAAAGGAGTTCGTCAAGGCTGTATATTGTCACCCTGTTTGTTTAACTTCTGTGCAGAGTACATCATGAGAAATGCTGGACTGGAAGAAACACAAGCTGCAATCAAGATTGCCAGGAGAAATATCAATAACCTCAGATATGCAGATAACACCACCCTTATGGCAGAAAGTGAAGAGGAACTAAAAAGCCTCTTGATGAAAGTGAAAAGGAGAGTGAAAAAGTTGGCTTAAAGCTCAGCATTCAGAAAATGAAGATCATGGCATCCGGTCCCATCACTTCATGGGAAATAGATGGGGAAACAGTGGAAACAGTATCAGACTTTATTTTTCTGGGCTCCAAAATCACTGCAGATGATGACTGCAACCATGAATTTAAAAGACGCTTACTCCTTGGAAGGAAAGTTATGACCAACCTAGATAGCATATTCAAAAGCAGAGACATTACTTTGCCAACAAAGGTTTGTCTAGTCAAGGCTATGGTTTTTCCTGTGGTAATGTATGGATGTGAGAGTTGGACTGTGAAAAAGGCTGAGCGCCGAAGAATTGATGCTTTTGAACTTTGGTGTTGGAGAAGGCTCTTGAGAGTCCCTTGGACTACAAGGAGATCCAACCAGTCCATTCTGAAGGAGATCAGCCCTGGGATTTCTTTGGAGGGAATGATGCTAAAGCTGAAACTCCAGTACTTTGGCCACCTCATGCGAAGAATTGACTCATTGGAAAGGACTCTGATGCTGGGAGGAATTGGGGGCAAGAGGAGAAGGGGATGACAGAGGATGAGATGGCTGGATGGCATCACTGACTTGATGGACGTGAGTCTCAGTGAACTCTGGGAGTTGGTGATGGAGAGGGAGGCCTGGCGTGCTGTGATTCATGGGGTCGCAAAGAGTCGGACACAACTGGGTGAATGATCTGATCTGATCTGAAGCACACTTGCACCACATGGCTTTTTAGTGAGGAACCAAGTATATTATTCAGCTGAACATACAGTCTGGAACCAGTGATTTTTCTTTAAAATCTATAAAGGTAACCCTTTGGGCCTCTGCTTATCCTCTCTAAAACAGAAAAAGTGAACCAAAAGATCCTAAGATTCCTTTTAGCCCTAAAATTCTATGACATCTGAATCTCTTGTTGTTGTTCAGTCAGCAGGTGTTTTGTTGAGAGCTTCCCCTGGAACCTGTGGATCATATAAGGGAAAGTAGGTGTAATCTACCTGGGAAGAGAAAATGAACAGAATCATCTGGTGGGCAATAGCGAATCCTAGAAAGGCCAGGTGGAGCATGGGCTGCAAGTGGAGGAGGAGTTGAGAAGAGTGAGACCAGTGGGTGCCAGATAATTGCTGGTGCCCGAGACTTAGGAGGGGAATTAGATGCTTGATAGGACTTTGTTAGACACAAGAGAAGGGTTCAGGAAATGTGTGAATCATGATTTTTCTCTCTTTTTTGTTGTTATTCTTTATTTTTTCTTGGCTGCACTGAGTCTTCATTGGTGCACGAGGGCTTTCTCTAGTTGCAGCGAGTGGAGGCTACTCTCTAGCTGCAGTATGTGGACTCTAGGCCGTGCAGGATCAATAGTTGTGGATCACTGGCTTAGCTGCGCTGAGGCATGTGGAATCTCCCCGACCAGGAATGGAACCTGTATGCCCTGCATTGGCAGGCAGATTCTTAACCCCTGGACCACCACGAAAGCCCTGAATCCTGATTTTTCAGTCTTCTGAAAAATTCTATAGGTTTTAAAATTTTATTTTATAGGCTCTCTTCTATTTTCCTTTTCTTTGTTTGCTTGTTTTGACCACTTCATTGGCCTGTGGGACCTTAATTGCCCAACCAGGGATTGAACCTTTGCTTTCTGCAGCAGAAACACAGAGTCTTAACCACTGGACCACCCGGGAAATCCCCTCTACTATCTCTATTATCTAGAAATTCTGAGATCATCTGTCACTGTTATTTGAGGGTCCTAGTAGCCCAGGGGGCAGTTAATTAGGAGGGAGGAGAAAATGGTATTCTTTTTCTTTTTCTCTAAAGTATAAAAAGTGTCTACCTGTGATATATGATATTCCCTGGTTAGTAGCAAAGATGGCATTTTCGGCCTTGAGGTTGTTGTTGAATCAATTATTTCAGTCTCCATTTTGCCTGCCCTTTGAAAGCAGAATTTGAGAGTCTAAAAAAAGAAAGGAAAACAGATCTGTTGGAAGCATGAAACCAGCTCCTCATCCTCCTCCACAAAAGCGAAGAAATAGCCCTGAGCTAGTTTCTAAATAGGAATAGTGCAAGAGAATTTAGAAAGTGCCAGGAGGAAGGGAAAACATGGAGCCCGATTTTGAAAGCCCACAGAGCACAGGGTGGGCGCCAGAGAGACAGTCACACCTGTTACCTGCTGTCTCTTGCTTCCTGGCTCCAGCTTGCCCTCCTCTGCCAAACCTTCTTGCTCGAGTTGTCCCTTCCTCACCCATTCAGATAGATACACATGTGACTGAAGCTCAGGAAAACACCTCTCCACTAATACGTAAATACACTCACATGGTAGCGATACATCCAAAGGATATTCATTTGTCACAAGCATATTCATTCCTTCCAGCAAGCTTGAGCACCTGTAATATGCCACATACAGCACTCTGCAGTGGAGAAGTCAAGGTGAATAAGACATAGTTTCTGTCCTCAATGGTATATAACAACAAACCTATACACTGAGCTATAAGCCCAGAGGTGCACATATGCAAACATATATGTAACGTACACCCACTGGTATGTGAACTCATGAAATAAAAAAAACAGAGCTACTCACTCATAAATTTCACAAGTTCTAATACTAGTCATGCTGAAATATTTGGAGGGAGGTTGTCCATTTTCCAATTTTTCCTTTGTCAGTTTTGTCATTGCCTTTCATATTCCAAAAATGATTTCACTTTATAGTTCCATTCTTTTCTTATTTCTTGCCTTTAAAAAATTATTTATTCTCTAAGATGAATTGTCTCACATGGAGAAACTGAGAAAAAGGAAAGTTTGCCCAAGTTATAAATAAAGTTACCCTTTCAGGTACAAAATCTGTCTCTTTATACTCAGTTGATAAAATGGAAAAGACTGGCAATATTTAGTGATTGATCCTTTAATGATGTCTTTTTAAAAATTCATTTATTTTATTTTTGACTGTGCTGGGTTTTCATTGCTGTGCATGGGCTTTCTTTAGTTTTGGCAAGCAGGGGCCACTCTGGCTGCAGTGAGCAGGCTTCTCATTATGGTGGCTTCTCTTGTTGGGGAGCAGGGGCTCTAGGGCATGCAGGCTTCAGTTCTCGTAGCACTTGTGCTCAGTTGCACCTAGGCATGTGGAATCTTTTGGAACAAAGGATTGAGCCAATGTCCCCTGCATTGGCAGGCAGATATTTAACCACTGGACCATCAGGGAAGTCCTAATGATGTCTTTTTAATGGGTATTTTGAACCACAAAATATGAAATCATTCCATCTTTATTTTTTTAATTGTAGGTATTTGAAGAAAGAAGAGCTCTGCTTGGAAAATGGGTACCTATTTAAAGTATACTTGATTCTAAGTCAGAAAGAGAAAGACAAACACCATATGAATATCACTTATATGTGGAATCTAAACTGTGGCACCAATGAACCTACCCTCAAAACAGAAACAGACTCACAGACATAGAGATCAGACTTGTGGTTGCCAAGTGGGAGGAGAGGAGGGAGCAGGACAGACCGGGAGTTTGGGGTTGGTAGATGCAAGCTATTACATTTAGAATGGCTAAGCAACAAGGTCCTACTGTATAGCACAGGGAACTATATCTAGTATCCTGGAATAAACCATAATGAAAAAGAACATAACAAAGGAATGTATGTAAATCTATATATCCATATGTAAGTTACTTTCACACTTCCTCAAAGGAAACACAGTCTCAATGACCATTGTCCATGATCAAAGTACAGTAAGTCCGCTCTGTATGAATGAGTTCTGTTCCAAAAGCGAATTCATAGGTCCAATTTGATCGTAAATCCAACACAGTCAGCCTCGGTACCCAACTAACACAACTGGCTACACCCCGCTGTTTGTAAGCTTGCTTCCAGACATCCTGGGCTTGAAATTAAAAAACTGCTCTGCTGTACTGTAAAGTACACAAAAGCACAGCCACCTGTAGTGGATGGACACACATGACCGTGCACGCCAGACGCATGAACTAATGTGATTGGACATGCGAACACACATTCGCATCTTTGAAAGTTCGAAACTCAAATGTTTGTATGAGGGGACTTACTCTATTCCTCTCTGGCTAATGTGTATTACTCATCAAATTCCTCTACAGTTCTCATTGAGAGTCTCTTCCACCCAAGAGAACTGGAAACATGGTCATACAAAAATGTGTACACTAATGTTCACAGTGGCATTATTCATAATTGTCAAAAATGTAAACACCCAAACGTCCATTTGGTGAGAAATGGATAAACAAAATGGGGTCTAGCCAAACAATGGAACAGTGTTCAGCCTGAAAATGAAAGGCAGTTCTGTTTCAAGCTACTCATGAATGAACTTTGAAGATATTGTGCTACGTGAAATAAACCAGACACAAAAGGACCAATATTGTTTGACTCCACTTTTATGAAGCTCTTAGAATAGGCAAATTCACAGAGAAAGAAAGTAAAATACAGGTTATGAAGAAATAGGGATGTTACTTAACCGGTAGAGTTTCAGCTTGAGTTTTAAAAACAGTTCTGCAGATGGATGTGGGGATGTTGCACAACAGTGTGAGTGTGCATCATGTCACTGAACTGTACACTTAAAAATGGTTAAATTTTAAAAAGCACGGGCAAGAAAAAAGAATGAAGTACTGATATATGCTACAACATAAACTTTGAACGTAGTATGCTGAGTGAAAGAAACCAGACACCGAAGCCATCTAGCATACGATTCCATTTACATGAAATATTCAAAATAGACAAATCCATACAGACAGAAAATAGCTGAGTGGTTTCTAGGGGCCAGGGAGCAGGGGGGGAGTGACTGACTGTAATGGGTGTGGACTTTATTTTGGGGGTAATGGAAACGTTCTGAAATTAGACAGTGGTGCTGGCTTTACAGCCTGTGAATAGATGAAAATGCTGGGTGGGGTGGTGCATGAATCGTACCTTCATTTAAAAAAACAAATCAGGATCCCTTTTAAAAAATTATGCTTTGATTTCTTTAACTCTAGATGTATATAATGAACTTGAAATAGTCCATCTTTAAAGCATACAGTCAAAGCCTTCTTTCCTTTTAACGGAGCATCTTTGCCCCAGAATACAGCAGTAGACAGAATATCCTACCTTGTGAGTTACTGAGATTCATTTTCCCGTATGTCTTAGTCCATTCCAGGTGCTATAACAGAACACTGGTGGGGGTGGGGGCTTATAAACAGCAGAAAATTCATTTCTCATAGTTCTAGAGGCTGGAAAGTCCAAGATCAAGGTGCTAGCAGACTCGGTGTCTGCTGGGAACCTGCTTTCTGGCTCAGAGACTCTCCATGTGTCTTCACATGACAAAAGGGCTAAAGGTCACTCTGTAGTCTCTTTAATAAAGGACACTAAACCCATTCATGAGGGCTTCCCTGGTGGCTCAGTGGTAAAGAATCCGCCTGCCAATCAGGAAACTCTGGTTCGCTCTCTGGGTCAGGAAGATCCCCTGGAGTAGGAAGTGGCAACCCACTCCAGTATTCTTGCCTGGGAAATCCCATTAACAGAGAAGCCTGGCGGGCTACAATCCATGGGGTGGCAAAGAGTCAGACACAACTGAGCGACTGAGCATGGATGCTCGCAATCCCATATGTGAATGCTCTCCCTCATGACCTAATCCTCTCAAAGGCCCCACCTACCTCCCTGGGTCATTACCACAGGGTTAGGGTTTCAGTTTCGGAATTAGGGGTGACATAAACATTCAATCCATCATAAAGCTCTGTATCTTACTGGTGTTGTTTGTCTGATTTAGTCACCACTTCTTTTCTGTGCTGGTCTACAAGCTCCAGTCTAAAGATATTTACTAACCTAAAGAAGGGAAAAAAAAGTCATGTACACAATGTTTCTGGAAGACTTTACATATCTTCTGGAGAAAGAAATGGCAACCCATTCCAGTATTCTTGCCTGGAAAACCCCATGGACAGAGGAGCCTGGCAGGTTACAATCGTGGGGTCGCAAAGAGTTGGACATGCCTGATCGACTTCACTTTACTTTTACTTTTACAAGAAAAGGGGCAATATTGATTTCCTTCAGACAGGAAAACTGTCTAAAGGGTTGAAGAGACTCTTACCTGGAGAGCGTTTTGTGTCTTTTGAATTTTTAATCATATGAATGTTTTTAATCATGTGAAGGTAATATCTATTCAAAATAATAATAAAATTTTATAAAATAAATTCACTAAAAATGGCAAAATGAGACATACCCGAAATTTAAAATCTAGCTAAGTTTTTCTCATATTGTATTTGTGTTTTTAAACTAACTTTGTTACCAACAACTTAAAAAAGAGACTTATAAAAAAAGCAAATAGATAAAATAAAAAGGGACATATTTAAAATGACTATCTTTGCATTTTCATTCTACTTACTATGAATGTGAATCCCTAAATTAATATAACCAGGGCTAATGTTCAGGCAGAATTCATTGGTATGGCTGAGCAGCCTCTGCCGATTTTGATTGGTTGATAGCATTGCCAGTTGTTAAACATTTTTAAGATCACCCTGGATAAAATTGAAGGTCTTCAAACTTTTAAAAAGATCTTGTTAATTCTTTTCTTTTACCATAACTAATAGAAGCATATATTTCAAAGGTCACTGATATTTGCAAAGATCACTAATTATCTCTCTACTCCAATCAGCCAAACTATAGGGTCAGGCATGGTTTTACCATGCTCCTTGTTGTGCATTGCTTGATGCTGTCAGGCATCTAATAAATATTTTCTAAATGAATAAATGGTACTCACTGGTTTTTCTCTTTTGCCCAACAACAAACTTATTCCATAAATTCACTAGATTATATGGTAATCTTTACACCTCCATGAAAGCCACAGGAATTAAGTTTGAAGGGGATATTTCCAGTTTATTTTTATTCAGTTTTCTCTCTCCAGTTTGGGTTTAGGCTTTATTTGTCTGTGTGTTTTATGAACAGCATAACAGATTGATAGCATAAGGAATGCATTTTCAATAAAAAAAAGAAAGGAGAGAAGTAAGTAAGCATACAGGGTTTTTTTTGTTTTTAATTTTCCTTTATTTATGGCTGTGCTGAGTCTTCCTCGCTGCACAGGCTTTTCTATAGTTGTGGTGTGCAAGCTTCCCATTGCCAGGGCTTCTCTTGTTGCAGAGACTGGGCTCTAGAGCCTTCTCATTTAAGTTGTGGTGCATGGGATCAACACAGGCTCAGTAGTTGTGGCACACGGGCTTAGTTGCTCCACTGCATGTAGGATCTTCCCAGATCAGGGATCAAACCCATGTTACCTGCGTTGGCAGGTAGATTCTTTACCACTGAGCCACCAGGGAAGCCCAAGGATACTGATTTTTAAACTTAGCATTACTTGGGATTTTCATTGTACGAGTCAAGTATTGGCTTTAAAGCTCAATCTCATATTAGAAGTAAAGTCACTTTTAAAAACAATCTGGATAGTAAAGGGCAAGATGTAATGTGAAACCTATTCAATGATAGACAATCCAAAAAGTATTTTATATTTAGCCATGTGTGCATGCTCAGTCGTGTCCGACTCTTTTGCGACCCCATGAACTATAGCCTGCCAAGTTTCTCTGTGCATGGGATTTTCCAAGCAAAAATATTGGCGTGGGTTGCCATTTCCTTCTCCAGGGGATCTTCCCAACCCAGGGATCAAACCCAGGTCTCCTGCATTGCAGACAGATTCTTTACCAGCTGAGCCACCAGTAAAGCCCAGGATAATATAACCAAAAAGCAAAAAAAATAAAATAAAAAAAAAATAACAGCCTCTTCCTTCATCTTGACCTCACTGCCTGAGAACTTTCCTCTCCTTGCCATTTGGTGTGCGATGAGTGGCGCTGATGCCCTAGCAATGGTCCTCACATCTTGAAAGTGCAGCAAGAATCCTTGTAACAACTACTCTGAAAATGGGATTTTCACAATCCTATTGTCAAGAAATCCGGAAAGGCATTAAAAGTAACTATAAAATATAATTATGATATGATATAAGATAGTATTGTTGCTGTTTAGTAACTAAGTCATGTCTGAGTCTTTTGCGACCCTGTGGACTGTAAACCCACCAGGCTCCTCTGTCCATGTGATTTCCCAAGCAAGAATACTGGAGCCAGTTGCCATTTCCTTCTTCAAGGGATCTTCCTGACCCAGGGATTGACCCCCTGTCTCCTGCTTGGCAGACGTATTCTTTTCCACTGAGTCACCCGTGATGGTCATAGCATATAAGATAGTGTAGCATAAAATAATGTAGCACAAAGTCGTATACTAATTACATGGTATTAATATTAAAAAGGAACTAACTGTAAAATGAGGTATCATACATGGTACTAGGATAAGAAAACGGTCTTAGCTGCTCCCCTACCTCACACATTAGATCCCTGGCTGTGATGGTATGGCTCTTTTTTCTTGAAGAGCTGAAGCAAGAGATGTGGGACAGATATATATACTACTATATATATATAATAGATTTGAAAAAAAAAAAAAAAAACAAACCCAGGAACCTACTGTATAGCACAAGGAACTATATCCAATATCTTATTATAACCTACAGTGGAAAAGAATCTAAAACAGAATATGTGTGTGTGTGTGTGTGTATACATATATAAATCAATATGCTAGATACCTAAAAGATTGTAAAATAACAATGCTTCAATTTAGAAATTTTTTTAAAAAAGAGAAAGATACTGGGCGATTACCAAATTCATGTATAGTTAATTCTTCCATGGATTATCTACTTTTTGGATTATTCCCAGCACCTTTTAAATTCCAAGGGTTTTCCCCCAGCTGTTAAGCATTCTTCTCAGTCATCTACCCACCTTCAACTGGTAGAAGTTCAAGGAATGCAAATTTGTTTTCTATTAGACTAAATAAACACAATTAGAAAGGAGAAACCCCCAAGGCAAGAACACCTATCAAAGCCAAATATAAATTATCTTTGACTGTTATAATCAGGGAAATAAATGAGAAACCAATGTAATTATCCTTTTAATCTCTAGAGGAAAAGGTTTGAATGTTTTCTTTTATAGATTTCTTCAGCGCTTTATAATCCTAATGTTCTTTTATATTCATTCTAAATCACTGTTCTTCAATCTGAGCCTGTTCTCTTCTTCTGGGCATCCGTGACAATAATTGAGCTGACCTCAATCCTTGCAAATGTGCTTCCTGTCCTTGTTAATGTACAAACATGGTAACTTTATGCTTTGTAATTTAATTATTATATATGTAATGATTTACCCCTCATGCTTATTATTTTTAACATCACTATGATATTTTCTAACAGGGGTCCCCAACCTCTGGGCCACAGACCCATTGGTACCTCTCATCAGATCAGCAGTGGCATCACATTAGAAATAAAGTGCACAATAAATGTAATGCTGTAGTTTTTCCAGTAGTCATGTATGGATGCGAGAGTTGAATCATAAAGAAGGCTGAGTGATGAAGAATTGATGCTTTTGAACTGTGGTGTTGGAGAAGACTCTTGAGAGTCCCTTGAACTGCAAGGAGATCAAACCAGTCAATCCTAAAGGAAGTCAGTCCTGATCGTTCATTGGAAGGACTGATGCTGACGCTGAAACTCCGTACTTGGGCCACCGGATGTGAAGAGCCGACTCATTAGAAAAGACTGATGCTGGGAAAGATTAAAGGCAGGAGGAGAAGGGGACGACAGAGGACCAGAGGGTAGGAAAACATCACTGACCCAATGGAGGTGAGTGTGAGCCAGCTCCAGCAGATGGCGAAGGACAGGGAAGTCTGGCATGCTGCAGCCCATGGAGTTGCAGAGTCAGACATGACTGAGTGACTGAACTACAATAAAATGCAATGTGCTTGAATCACCCTGAAGCCATCCCTCCCTGCCTGTTCCCCCTGTCCGTGGAAAAATTCTCTTCTATGAAACTGGTCCCTAGTGCCAAAAAGTTTGGGGACCACTGTTTATAACATTAGCTACCATGAGTTCAAAGAGTCATACACTCTTTCAGGAATTTTATACATATTTTCATTTCTTTAATCTTCCCAGTAACTCTAAATTTTGATATAATTATTCAATGTGTAAAGGAAGGAATTAAGAGATTCTTAGTGAGACTCTGAATGGCCTCACTCCCAAAGCCCCCATGCATCCTTAATGCTGTATTTTCTCTTATCATGTTGCTGAGCTGATTCACTATTGTGAGGCATTTGGGGTTATTTCTGATTTACTGTAGTGATAATTATATCCCATAAACATTTCTTCCCTCATCATCCTGGGTCCCCACATAGCTCAGTTTCTACAGAGTAGCTCGTAGCACTGCCCAAAGTAATTTTAAAGATGAATACCAATTTTCATGTTGTCTCTCAAAGAAAAATCACAGGGGATCCAATTCAGAACTCATAACACTACTTACCAGATCCCCTTTCTTCACTCCCCAGTTCTCTCACACTGTATAACTGCTGGAAGGGCAGTTACAGTCTGAACCGCCACAAACTGCCTACACGCCAAAACCCTGCAGCTCTCCTATCTCCATATGCCCCCCACTGGCTCCTTGTTTTAGAGATCACCGCAGCATCGTGGGCTGGTCCTTCCCCCAGCCCTCACCATTCTGGTCTGGCTTCTCTATCATTCTAATAACCCATCCCCAAAGGAAAGAAGTCTCATATTACGTTAGTTAGAAATATGGACTGTGCAGAAACAGGCGGAGAGGAAATCTGGGAACATTCATACATGAATACATTTTATTCACTTATTTGTAAATTAAGGTTTCTGATGTTTTTTTTTTCTTTTTATTTCATTTGAGAGTCCCCCCTCCCCCTTGAATGATAGTGTCCAAAGTGAGATTGATGAGCGCTGAAAAGATCTTGTAACAGTGAATAGTTTTTGTTTTATTTAAAAATCTTTGGTTTGGCTGCACTGGGTCTTTGTTGCAACACAGGCTTTCTCTAGTTGTGGCATGTGGGCTCTTAGTTCCCTGAGCAGGTTATCAACCCTAGTCCCTTGCATTGGAAGGCAGATTCTTTTTATTTATTTGTTTATGGCTGAGCTGCGTCTTCGTTGCTGTGTGCGGGCTTTCCCTAGTTGTCGTGAGCATGGGACCACTCCTCCCTACTTGAAGGACGCAGTCTTCCTACTGCAGTGGCTTCTCTGGTTGCAGAGCACAGGCTCTAGGGTGCTTGGGCTTCAGGGGCTGTGGCATGTGGGCTCAGTAGTTGTGGCTCTCAGGCTTACTTGCCTTGCAGCAGGTGGAATCATCCCAGACCAGGGATGGAACCCATGTCCACTGCACTGGCAGATTCTTAACCACTGGACTTCCAAGGAAGTCCCACAGTGAATGGTTTTAATCGAGAAGTACTCCAACTAATTAAAAAAAAGTAGATCCTATGATTACAAAGAAGTTGACTTGTCATAAGGCTTAAAATACATTTTTACTTTATATGCCTTTTTTTTTTTTTTTTAAAGGGCCTCCCTGGCAGCTCAGATGGTAAAAGCGTCTGCCTGTAATGTGGGAAACCCAGGTTCGATTCCTGGGTCGGGAAGATCCCCTGGAGAAGGAAATGGCAATCCACCCCAGCACTCTTGCCTGGAAAATCCCATGGACAGAGAAGCCTGATAGGCTACAGTCCATGGGGTCGCAAAGAGTTGGAAATGCCTTTACTTGCACTTTCATGCCTTTTTAGGTGGTCAATGTATTTTATGATTAAAACTAAAGTATTATAAAATTCTGATTACTTTATACTAACTAGCAAATATCTATTGGTGAAATGCAATAGTGTATAAAATACAAGTAGCCCCAAACTTTCCTGTTTTCTCTCCTCTAATGGACTAAAGAAGAAAACCAGAGGTTTAGACTCTGATAACAGCTCCTTCCGCTGCTAGCTGTTCCCATAAGAACCTTTCTTTTGATTTTGGCCAGCTCTCACACTCTCATCTTTGATTGGTCACTAATCTTGGGACTGGTTTGGGGTCATCACTGGGGAAAATTGTGAAGTAACCCAAGCGTTTGTTTGGTATGCCCCAGATTGCTTTGGCATGTACTTCCTGTCTCTGGCACTCTTTTTTTTTTCCAGGTCCTCCTATCAACTTTTCCTTTCCAATCATATCAATCATTTACATATTAGTAGGACTTTAACTCGGAGAAGGCAATGGCACCCCACTCCAGTACTCTTGCCTGGAAAATCCCATGGGCTGAGGAGCCTGGTAAGCTGCAGTGCATGGGGTCGCTAAGAGTCAGACACAACTGAGCGACTTCACTTTCTTTTTTCACCTTCATGCATTGGAGAAGGAAATGGCAACCCACTCCAGTGTTCTTGCCTGGAGAATCCAAGAGACGAGGGAGCCTGGTGGGCAGCCGTCTATGGGGTCGCACAGAGTCGGACACGACTGAAGCGACTTAGCAGCAGCAGCAGCAGGACTTTAACTGGAGCTTCCCAGGTGGTGCTAGTGGTAAAGAATCCACCTGCCAATGCAGGAGACCCAAAAGACACAAGTTCGATCCCTGGGTCGGGAAGAGCCCTTGGAATAGGAAATGGCACCTCATCCCAGTATTCTTGCCTGGAAAATTCCATGGACAGAGGAGCCTAGCGGGCTCAGCAAAGAGTCAGACAAGAGTGAGTGACTGAGAACACACACACACACAGGACTTTAACCCTATGTACTCCCCCTTCTCAGAGATATTTGCTTGTATTGCCTTATCTCTAATTGTGAATGCAAAGGTTTGTTTCTGGCCCTGGAGTTTTAATCACTAATGAGCTGATGTAAACTATGGGGGAAGACTGACTGCCCGGGTGTCTTCTCTTAAGGTTGTACAGACAGTCTGTGGCTTAAGATGCTTTGGCTTAGCAACTTTTTGGCTTTACAGTGATGCAAAAGTGATAGACATTCAGTGGACACCATAGTTAAAATTTTGTATTTGGGTTTTTTTGGGAGGGGTGGCTAGCCATGTGCAGTAGGATACTTATTTATGGTTCTGGGCAGCCAGTGAGCCACAGCTCCCAGTCAGCCACTCAGTCACAAGAGTACAGGCCAAATACACTTAAAACCATCAGTACCCAGACAGCCATTCTGGTTTCACATTCAGTGTGCTTGTATATATGATAAGTTGTGTCAGTCATGTCCAACTCTGTGCAACCCCATGGCCTGTAGCCCCCCAGGCTCCTCTGTCTATGGAACTCTCCAGGCAAGAATACTGGAGTGGGTTGCCATTCCCTTCTCCAGGTGTAGTAGTCAATAAATTACATGAACTAGTCAACGCTTTCTTCTAAAATAGGCTTTGTGGTAGATGATTTTGTCCAACTATAGGCTCATGTGAGGGCTTCCCTGGTGGCTCAGTGATAAAGAATACTTCTGTCAATGCAGGAGACTCAGGTTTGATTCCTGGGTCAGGAAGATCCCATGGAGGAGGGCACGGCAACCCACTCCAGTATTCTTGCCTGGAGAATCCCATGGACACAGGAGCCTGCTGAGCTACAGTCTATGGGGTCGCAAAACAGCTGGACATGACTGAGCGACTAAACAACAGCAAGGAGCATCAGGGTTCATGTAAGCGTTCTGAGCACGTTGAGGTAGACTGGGCTAAGCTAGGATGTTTGGTACGTTAAGTGTATTATGTGCATTTTTAATTTATGATACTTTCAACTTAGGATGGATTAATTGGGATATAGCCCCATCAGAAGTTAAAGATCTACATTTTACAAGTCTGTATATATTCTCAGTTTACGACTATGACCAGCTCCCAAATTTTTCTGTAACTCCAAGTTTTGAGGTCAAGTGCATGTCTATGTCAACACTGGCCTTGCTTGGGCTCACACACACACATGTGAGAAAGAACAGGTAGGTGGCAAAACATGGGGTGTACTTGTTAGGGAAAGAAATGCATGCAATTCGTTAAGAATAAGTTACTAAACTCACTTTCTATGCAGTTCTTTATCTCTTTCATAATGCGTCTCTGGTGTCAGACTAAACCTGGAGCTTTTTTTTTTTTTTTTTTTTTTTTGCTTTGCTTTTTTTTTTCTCCAGTTTGACAAATGGATGGACACTCAGAGGAGAAGAATCCTGACAGTCCTGTTAGAACGCTGCTCCCTGTCACAGCAAAAGTTCTGCTGTTGAAAGCTTCAGGAGAAAATTCCAGCAGAAGCTCTGGATTTTACGACCAAGCTCCCAAAGGTGTTATCTTTATACATCTTTTCTTTCCTGGACCCCCAAAGCCTTTGTCTCTGTGCACAGGCACAGATAAAGAAGCAGGGTTCAGTGTTTTGTAAAGACAGCCTAGAAAACACTGAACCTTGAGGGAAAAAGGAAAGCACGCATACAAAACCGAGCACCGACAAGACGCTCACCGCGTTTCATTGGCACGGTTTGGATTGGCCCCAGCTCTTTGTGTCTGGCTGTGCACTTAGTGCTCAAAGGGGAGAAAAAGTAAGCCATCGCTAAGTGTCCGTAAAATAGTATTAGCCAGTTGGGGAAATATATACACATGTATATAATGGTTCATCATCAGAATAGCCTTATATTGCACAGCAGAGGACCATAGTAAAACTTAAGAGTGTAGAGTGCAGGCCATTCATAAATAGAAAAGCATGAAATAAGGTGCTAATGTGATAAATACAGAAGCATGTGAGACTAAAGGAGTTCAGAGTGGGCAAATGTGCTCACAGGTTGGAAAAGCATCTGACCATTATTTTCTTACAAATAATTTCACGGTGTATTCAAGTATATTTTTTAAGACATAAAATTGATAGTCATTTTGTTGATTTCTTTTCATAGTCTAGAAAGACCAGAAATTCCCTGTTACTGTGCATTCACAGGGTAACTTTAGTTTTTAAAATTAAGAAAATGAAAAAAAAATTAAGAAAATGAATGCAGTAGGATAGATGACGTATTTAATAATTGGTGCTGGGACAATTGGGCAGTATCTGGAAAAAAATTCTAGAAGGATAAAAGATTGATATGAAATTATGGAAAACCATTCCCTACTCAAAGGAGGGAATTCCCTGGTCCAGTGGTTAAGTCTCTGCTCTTTCACTGCTGAGGGCAGAAGTTCAATCCCTGTTTGGGGAACTAAGATCCTGTAAGCCACCAGGCATGACTAAAGGGGGAAAAAATGTAATTAAAGGAAATCTAGGGAAGGAAGACTTTGTGAGTAATCTATAATATTCAGAGCCTCAAAAGAAAATGTATAACTTAAAATCTTTCTTTATTTATTTTATATATTTTGTATATATATTATATATGCTTTATAAATAAAGAAAGCAAGATTTTAAGTTGTGATTATAAAAGTTAAAATTTTCTCC
Organism: Bubalus kerabau; assembly: GCF_029407905.1. Taxonomy (NCBI): domain Eukaryota; kingdom Metazoa; phylum Chordata; class Mammalia; order Artiodactyla; family Bovidae; genus Bubalus; species Bubalus kerabau. The sequence continues at coordinate 3,096,564 of NW_026577894.1, read as the reverse complement.
ATCGAGAAGAAAACTGTAAATAAATACAGACAGTAAACAGGAGGGAGCTCCCTGGGAGTGGTTAGGACTCAGTGCTTTCACTGATGAGGGCTCAGGTTCAGCCCCTGGCCGGGAGACTATGAACCCACAAGCTGCTGCAGTGTGGCCCCCCAAAATTAAAATAAACTGGGGGAAAACATATTGCCAGCAAAGGGGTAATTTTCTTATTTTTTAAAGAAAGACTATAAATCTACATTAAGAAGAAAAAAAAAGAGCAAAGCCTAGCAGAAAAATGAGCAAAGGAGGCGAACAAATAGTTCACAGAAAGAAAAGCAGATATTTCTAAAATAGATAAAATGCTTAGCCTCATTTTCATGCCATCGTTTGTGAATCAGATGGATTGAGTTTCTTTTTTTCTTTTTTTTTTTTAATGATAACATTTTATATTGTTAGGGGTGTGGGGAAACAAGCACCTTCATATGTTGCACCTTCATAGATAAATTGATGCAAACACCAAGGAGAGCAATTTGGTAGTACCCAATTTTTAAATAAAGATTCCTGGACATTCCCTGGGGATCCAGTGGCTTTCACTACCAAGGGTGTGAGTTTGATCCCTGGTCAGGGAACTGAGATCCTGCAAGCCATGAGACATGGCTAAAAACTTTAAAAATCTTTTTAATTAAAAAAAAAAAAAAAAACAAGATTACCTTTGGCCAGTAGTTCCACTTCTTGGAATTTGTCTGATGGGTATACTTCAACACATGCAAAATGTATGTCTATATAAGAATATTGCATCATTGTTTGTGGTAGCAAAAGGTTGGAAACAATGGAAATGTCTGCTAATAGCAGACTGGCTGCAACTATCTCCTCAATATATCATCAATAAAACAACAAAGGTGCAGAATTATCCTACCACTTTGGAAGAATAAAAGAATGCATCCATATTTCTTGCTCTTCTGGAATGGCACACAAGAAGCCAGTAACAATGGTTACATTCACAGAGGGAAATGAGTGGCTACATGACAAGGATGAGAGAGGCTTTTTTTTTTTTTTTTTTTTTTACTTTTTTTACAGTGTGCCCCTTGGTATCTGTGATTTTAGTATTGATGTACACATATTATTCTAAAACTGAAACAATTTGTTTTTTAAAAAAACATAGTGTTTTAAATGCCCAGTAATAGAGTATCATTCTGCCATATAAAGAATTATTAGGCAGTCATTAGAAAACATGTTTTGCAAGAACAGAGATGCTTATTATGTGTAAAATGAAGAAAGCATGATTTTAAATTGCATGCAGTTTCCCAATTTTGCTTTCATATATACCTGAAAAACAGAAAGGAAAATAACTCTACCAGCTTGTTGGTAATGTTTGGTCATCTCTGATTGACAGGGTTCTGGGTATTGTTTTTCTTCAGGTTTCTCAGAATTTTCCATGTTTTTCACAATGAGAATGTTATCATTCCAGGGAGATGTGATACGAAATAGATAATCTTATCATCTATGTGTACCATATGTCAATCTTGGTAGATTTCAACATTTTATTTTATTTCCCAGAACTGACTGTGAGGCAATTGTTCTTTAGCTAGATTTAAAGTAAACAATAAAGTCATTGCACCAAGATGAGCTTTGAGCTGTTTAAAAATGTGGTGGCGGTTGTCTTACAGTTTTGAAAGAGCTTCCCCACCCTCAACTTTCCTCATTCCTGTTTAGTTTTAAACAAACAAAAAGCAGCAAAAATCAAAAACAAAGCAAAATTTTATCTATCCCCAGTGCGGGGGCGGTGGGAACCCCAACTTAACTACCCAGGTCTAAACCCGATCTAAGTCAAAAGAGGAAAAGGATGAGAGTTGAGAAAAACTTTCTCCCCATCTCCTCCCTCCCAAACCCCACATCTTGATTGAATTAACTAACCATATGAGGTTTAAGGGCAGTGCAGTTTCATTCTGGGTTGCCCAAAGTGGTTGTGATCTCTGTTTCTGCCTGCAGTGTTGTATAAGATCCTCTAAGCCTTTTCCTCCATCTAGATCCTGAACCTACTGTTTCTCCTATTTGTGCCCCACTTCTGCTTCCCTCTCCCCTACATGTCTTATCTTCAGCCCATAAAATAATCCTGGACATAACACACGGGCCACCTGATGCAAAGAGCTGACTCATCTGAAAAGACCCTGATGTTGGGAAAGATTGAAGGCAAGAGGAGAAGGGGACAACAGAGGATGAGATGGTTGGATGGCATCACCAACTCAATGGACGTGAGTTTGGGTAACTTTGAAACTCCATACACAATGGATGGAAGGAGGGAGGAAGACAGACAGATAGATAAACAGATGGATGGGTAGTGAGTTCCATTACAGAGTGTTCTGCTCCTTTTGGGGGCACTCAAACATTATTTATTATTGAGTTAACCTTGAAAAAGAGGCCAGTTTTCCAAAGATGGAATGAATGTGAAGACTAGCTACCATCTCTGCAATTCATGTTAAGAGATATGGAATGCCTAGTCTGAACTTTATCTATGGACTTGATTCTAGTTTCTACTAAGACTTATTTAAAACCTGGAATAAATTATTTTAAAAACTACTACACATAATAGGGTCACCTCCACCATTTGCTGGATATGTAGGATTGACCATAATGCTACGAAAATGGAATGTACAGAATACTTTTTAAAAAATGTATTAATTTGGCTGCACCAGGTGTCAGTTGCAGCACGTGGAATCCAGTTCCCTAACTAGGGATCAAACCCTGGCCCCCTGCACTGAAAGCATAGAATCTTAGCCACTAGACCACCAGGGAAGTCCCCAGGACAAATACTTAATGCTTCATTGAATCTTAAAGGCTATTTAGGACACATCAATATAGTATTAGTCATTGTGTTCCCTTTATATATTGAGTTAAATCATAAGCATGGAGGGAAAACAGAAGCATATCATGAAAAAAATAAGCAATGTGCCAACTGGAGTTTCTGTAGCCTTCATACAACGTTCATATGCAGACTCCCAGAGATCCTTCAGTTCAATTCAGTTCAGTCACTCAGTAGTGTCTGACTCTTTGTGACCCCATGAATCGCAGCACACCAGGCCTCCCTGTCCATCACCAACTCCCGGAATTTACCCAAACTCGCGTCCATTGAGTTGGTGATGCCATCCAACTGTCTCATCCTCTGTTGTCCCCTTTTCCTCCTGCCCTCATTCTTTCCCAACATCAGGGTCTTTTCAAATGAGCCAGCTCTTTGCATCAGGTGGCCAAAGTAATGGAGTTTCAGCTTCAACATCTGTCCCTCCAATAAACACCCAGGACTGATCTCCTTTAGGATGGACTGGTTGCATCTCCTTGCTGTCCAAGGCACTTTTAAGAGTCTTCTCGAACACCACAGTTCAAAAGCATCAATTCTTTGGCACTCAGCTTTCTTTATAGTCCAACTCTCACATCCATACATGACTACTGGAAAAACCATAGCCTTGGCTAGACGGACCTTTGTTGGCAAAGTAACATCTATTCTTTTTAATATGCTGTCTAAGTTGGTCATAACTTTCCTTCGAAGGAGTAAGCACCTTTTAATTTCATGGCTTCAATCATCATCCGCAGTGATTTTGGAGCCCAGAAAAATAGTCAGCCACTGTTTCTCCATCTATTTTGCCATGAAGTGATGGGACCGGATGCCATGATCTTAGTTTTCTGAATGTTGAGCTTTAAGCCAACTTTTTCACTCTCCTCTTTCATCAAGAGGCTCTTTAGTTCTTCTTGACTTTCTGCCATAAGGGTGGTGTCACCTGCATATCTGAGGTTATTGATATTTCTCCCAGCAATCTTGATTCCAGCTTGTGCTTTCTCCAGCCCAGCATTTCTCATGATGTACTCTGCATATAAGTTAATAAGCTGGGTGACAATATACAGCCTTGATGTACTCCTTTTCCTATTTGGAACCAGTCTGTTTTTCCATGTCCAGTTCTAACTGTTGCTTCCTGACCTGCATACAGGTTTCTCAAGAGGCAGGTCAGGTGGTCTGGTATTCCCATCTCTTTCAGAATTTTCCACAGTTTGTTGTGATCCACACAGTCAAAGGCTTTGGCATAGCCAGAGATCTTTAGGAAGTTCCAAAGTCTTATCTGAAGCTTAGTTTCCCCATTTGCAAGGGAAGAATATTAATTATACTACCCTTCAGGTTGTGACGAGGATGGTTAATAGGTGCTCGATAAATATTAGTTGACTTGGATTCTGTCTGAATTAACATTAAAGAAAAGAAAAGAAAAAGGGGTACCCAAAGCCAGTGCTCTGTGAGAACCTGGAGGGATGGGATGGGGAGGGAGGTGGAAGTGGTGTTCAGGTTGGAGGCGACACATGTATACCTATGGCCAATGTATGGCAAAAACATCATAATGTTGTAATTATCCTCCAATTAAAAAAAAAAAAAAACTTCCTGCCTTGTTAGGAAGCACTTCAGGTAAGAGGTAACTTGGTTGTGATTTGGAAAAAAGGACCAAAAAGAAACTACTTGTGAATTCCAGGCCTGGTTTATCAAGTTAAAATTATGTTTGCTCTGATTCATTCATGAACGAATCCATGAATCTACTTCCCCAGTGGCTCAGTGGTAAAGAACCTGCCTGCAGTGCAGAGAAGTGGATTCGATCCCTGGGTCAGGAAGATCCCTTGGAGGAGGGCATGGCAACCCACTCCAGAAAAAAAATAAAGAAGTTCTTTCAGTGCCAGGGTGACGGCTCAAAACCTAGAGAAAGTGGACATGTAAGCTGAATAGTTTTTTAACATTGTTTCTCCAGGTGAGCTGGCATTGGAAGAATTTAACTGAACTGGATCAGCTCTGGATGCTAAAATGTTTACAGTTTAACTGGTATATCAATGTCTCCCCAACTCCCTATGAGCAGGGTGTATGGAAGAAGCATTATATTCAAATGGTGAAAGAACTCCATGTTACCAAGCCCAAGGTAAATTTGGGAAAAGAAGAATTACTAACATCAGCTACTTAAGAATTCTAGAACTAAGTTGGAGAAGGCCATTGTTTCAAAAGAAATATACCATGACTTCAAAATTCCCTTGTTCTAAGAACTTAACAGCTCTTTTCAAGATATCCATGTTAGTTGAAAGTAATCTGACACTCACAAACCACAGTTCCACCAGGTTATGACTTGGAGCTCCTCATTCTCTCCAGATTCCTGGATTTCTGTGTCTCTGATGCCTACAGTACACAATTCTGACACTGGGATTCTGTGGGTAATGTGCAGTATTTATTACCTATGGGTCATCAAATTTTACTTAACTAATTCAAATTTTCTGTGATTCTCCCAGGCAAATTGAAGTTTATGTTTCTATCATTAATAAAGAAAAGTTTGCAAAACATTAGTAACTAGGAAATGGCATAATGGGCATATTAAAGTTCTTTTCACTTTAGAAACTAGCAATGTAAAGTCCTTACATAGAATTGTAAACAGTAAACAGTATGAGCATAAATTTTTTCTAGTGGTTTTCTATGCATTGCAACCAATGTTTATGTTCATTCTTATAGTCAGAGTTAATTAGATAACTTATGGGAAATTTGTATGAGCTTTTTCTTTATGGCATGATCTATATACATGCAGAGTTGTGCATCGTTTTGTATAATAGAAGAGTTCCTGAAAATTATGTGTAAATTACAATTTTAAAATTATTTTTAAAACCACAGGGATTTTTTTTTATAGAAAAGCTGCAGTGAGTCCTTTTTGAATTGGAGAATCCTTTTGAAATATGAATAGTTGGCTCTTAACATGCTGATTTACGTTTCATTTTATTGTGTTTACTTGAAGTAGAAACCCTCTACATTTAATAGAGTAATAAAGTGCATAATTAATATTGTTATAATTACAATGATAAAAGCAGTCTTTCTGATTTCAATGATGGCTGTTCTTCGTGCGAATTTCTTTTAAAAAGAAAAATGTAAAGTGCAGTGGTGGAAGAGTTATTTTAAAAATTACAATAGCTATGACTCCTTTTATCACAAGGTTTCCCTTAACTCTCCTTCAACGTCACTCATAGCCAGGGAAAGGCTTCAATAGCTGATGCGTGGGCTGTTCTGGGACAGAGGAGAGAAAAGTGATCCACCAGGTTGTAGAATGAAAAAAGGTTTTGAGTATTGTATGTAATACTGATTTTAATACTTGGTCTTCAACAATAACTCTTTTTCCAGAAACCATTTATGGACTTCCCTGGTGGCTCAGATGGTAAGGAATCCACCTGCAATGCAGGAGATGCAGGTTTGATCCCTGGGTTGGGAGGATCCCCTGGAGAAGAGAAAGGCCACCCACTCCAGTATTCTTGCCTGGAGAATCCCCATGGTTGGAGGAGGTTGGTGGGCTACAGTCTGCAGGATCATAAAGAGTCGGACCTGACTGAGCAACTAACACACACATATTTTAAGACGATGAATAGTTCTGATACAAGAAAATTGCCACATTGTTGCTTAGTATTTCATTTCTTTAGGGAGTAGTTTGTTATAGTAAATTTCAGCTTTTCTATTAAAGAAAAAATTGGCAAATTAAACCTGGTAAGATATAAAAAAGGAATAATACATGATGACCAAGTGGGATGTATCCAAGGAGAGTAAGGTTGGCATAATATGAAAAAAAAATCAGTCCATGTAATTCACAGAATAAAAGAGAAAAGATGTCTGGTTATTTCAATATATGCAAACAAAAGCATTTAAAATTTTTTCATCATTTGCCATTTTAAAAAGTCTCAAATGGCTTTGGGTAAAGGGAACAAAGTTTTTGTTTACTTAACAGAAAAGTCATCAGTTTTCATTATTATCTATTCTGTTAATGGGTCAAATATTTTGTACTTTTCAGAATTAATGTTTATGTATATAGTTACGAGCATTCATGCCTAAATTTTCTCCCCTGAAAATGCTTTTTTATTATCATGTATTCTTTATTACCAGTGGTGTTAAACAAGACCTCTTCCAGCAAAAATAGATTTCATTCAATATAAACTCAGAAAAATGAAATGAATGCCCATCTTATTTTATTTATTTTATTTTTTTGGCCACTCCATGTGACTTGGGCTCTTAGTTCCCTGACCAGGGATTGAACTCCTGCTCTCGGCAGTGAAAGTGTGGAGTCCTCACCACTGGACCACCAGGGAATTCCTTGAATGTCCATTTTAAGTGAGATCCGCACTGTGCTGTGCTTAGTTGCTCAGTCGTGTCCAACTCTTTTCAGCCCCATGGCCTGTAGCTCACCAGGCTCCTCTGTCCATGGGGATTCTCCAGGCAAGAGTACTGGAGTGGGTTGTCAGGATTCACACAAAACACTGAACACTAATCTTGTAATGAGCCATCGATTATATAAAAGTAAAATGTCTTCTTACTCTACTACTTACAATCACCCACTAAATCAGTAAATATGTATTAAATACTGTTATGTGCTAGCTGCTAAGGGTACAATGGTCTTAACCCCACTTTCTGGGAGCCTAGTCTATGGCCCAGGACACAAACAGCTAGTTACCACACTGAATACGAAGTACTATCCTGTAAGAGAAATATGCACAAAGAAAGAGCAGTTGAAACAAGGATAAGAAACTAACTGATTCTGCTTGGAGGAACTTGGGGAATTTTTAAATTTTCACAAACAATTTAAGCAAATCAATTTACTGAGCAAAGCTTCCCTAATCTCTTAAAGAAAAAAAAAAATTAAACCTTTAATGGCTTCTCAACGTAGCAGTATCTCTTCCCTTAGGCTACAACCGCATAAAAACCCTTACGAATTTTATACACAAAAGAACAAGACTTTCATTTTGGGCAATTAAAAAATAGACTTTCCAAAAAAAAAAGATTTTCATTTCCCAATTCTTTAGGAATGGCTGAAGTTTTGATAATTGATAAAATCTATAGTTTACCCCTACATAATGGAAATTGTTTCTGTGTTTTAGATAGGTAGAACAGGGTACTGTTTTTAAGAACGTATATTGTTATGAACAAACTAACTGCAGTTGTGGAATAGCTGTATAATGATATGGTAGGAGAGGTGGTGACACAGGATAGAGAAGCTCACTGTGTGGCCTGAAGCTGGAGAGTCCCGGATTCAAATTCTGACCCTGGGTCTTACTGCTTATGTCTTCACAGTAGTGGTGGAAAAATTTATCAGTTTATCCTACCTTCAGTTTTCTCTTCTGTAAAATGGAAGCAGTTACAATTACCTTTTAAAGTTATTATGAAGGTTAAATAAAGTAATGTAGGAACGGGACTTTCCTGGTGGTCCAGTGGTTAAGACTCTGTGCTTCCAATGTAAGCGGTGCAGGTTCGATCCCTGGTAGGGGGAACTAAGATCCCACATGCCTCACTGTATAACCCCCCTCAAAAAATAATAAGGTAGGAGTACTTCCTGAGACAGTGCCTGGTACATACAAGTACCTCTGGGTTGGTGGCTGCTATAATCACTGCCACCATTATCAGTGCCATCATGGTGATGATGATAATGATTCTTTTAAAGGATTTATTTATTTATTCATTTTTGGTTACAAAGGGTCTTCGTTACTGCCCTTGGGCATTCTGTAGTTGCAGTGAACAGGGGCTACTCTTGACCTTCCGTGCTCAGGATTCTTATTGCAATGGCTTCTCTTGTTGCAGAGCACAGACTCCAGAGCTCTGGCTCAGCGGTCGTGGCACACGGGCATACGGAATCTTCCTGGACCAGGGATTGACCCAGTGTCCCCTGCATTGGCAGGCACATTCTTAATCACTAGACCACCAGGGAAGTCCATGTTCTTTGTTTTACTTTTGTTATTATTATAGTGTTTTGAGAACAGAAATAATTTTCTCCTTCTGCTGCTGCTGCTGCTAAGTCTCTTCAGTCGTGTCTGACTCTGTGCGACCCCATAGACAGCAGCCCACCAGGCTCCCCTGTCCCTGGGATTCTCCAGGCAAGAACACTGGAGTGGGTTGCCATTGCCTTCTCTGACAAACTAGGAGCACAATCGGACATTTCTCTGGCTTAAAAAACAAAACAAAAATCAAAGGCTAAACAGAAACCCTCTCTCTGGGTTTTTGACATTTACCATCTGTCACCCTCTAGCAGGGTTTGCTTAAGTTAAAACAGTCATAAATTAAAGACTTCAAAAGTTGTGCTCATTCAAGCTGAAAGGGAAACCAGGGCAAAGTAAACACGGATGGAACACCATTAAGCTACGAGTAGGTGAAGTGTGTGATTATATGGACCTACTTGTGTGTGTTATTTGCTCAGTCATGTCTGACTCTTTGCGACCCTGTGGACTGTAGCCTGCCAGGCTTCTCTGTCCATGGAATTCTCCAGGCAAGAATACTGGAGTGGGTTGCCATTTCCTCCTCCAGGGGATCTTCTGACCCAGGGATCGAACCTGGGTCTCCTGCATTGCAGGTGGGTTCTTTACCATCTGAGCCACCAGGGAAGCATACTTGTGTGGTTTCTGTAAATATGCTAATTAGAATCACTATTTCTGCTTAATTATGATAAGGAGCATTAAGGCATAATTAAACCCTCCAAAAGTGAGCTGGGATGTTTGACTCAACATTGGTGTCTATGGTATGCGTGCATGCTCAGTCTTGTCTGACTCTTTGCAACCCCATGGACTGTAGCCTGCCAGGCTCCTCCTTTCCATGGAATTTTCCAGGCAAGAATACTGCAGTGGGTTGCCATGTCCTACTCCAGGTGATCTTTCAGACCCAGGGATCGAACCCGAGTCTACTGCATCTCCTGCCTTGGCAGGCAGAGTCTACCACTCTGCCACTGGGGGAGCCTTGTGGCTGTTCAGGCCGCAGACTGCAGGTGGCTAAGGCCCCCTCCCTCCACTGCGCCAGTTTGCCCCCCGCCCACCACACTCCTACATGAGGCAAGGTGATTGTGAAAATGAAATACTAGCTATGGGGCCTGAGAGGAGAGGAACTGGGTTTTGAGGAAATTCATTTAGGGGACATAAAGAAAGTAAGGAGTAAATAAAATCTGACAATAAAATGGATAATGAAGGACCTACTGTACAGCACAGGGAACTCTGCTTAATGTTACGTGGCAGCCTGGATGGGAGAGGGGTTTGGGGGAGAATGGACACATGAATACGTATGTCCGAGTCCCTTTGCTGTCCACCTGAAGCCATCACAACATTGTGAATCGGCTGTGCTCCAGTGTAAAACAGAAAGCTGAAAACGAAACAGAAGTGACAAGTGCAGCTGTGGAGAGAGTGTGGTAGACACGGCCCAGGTGTGATTAGAGTGGAGAAAACCACAGGTTCATTAGATAGAAAGTTCTTGCATCATTTAGACAGGTTTATCTAGGAAGATTCAGGAGGAACTAGAGAAACAGGGGAGCAGGAAAAACTTAGGGGAGCGCCTTACAGAGCCAGGATGAGAAGGATAGATCACCAGCGCCCAGGGAGGACCTGAGGCCTGAACACTGGTGTGCACCCTGCCCCTCAAAGTGGGAAGAGGCATGTGACGCTAGGGGAGGTTAAAGCTTTGTGAGATGGGGCAGTTAGAAGACAAACAGTGTGGGTGTGAAGGACAAAGAACATTCCTTTGAATATCCCCAAACTTTTTGGCACCAGGGACCAGTTTTATGAAAGGAGATTTTCCCCATGAATTGGAGAAGTGGGGATGGTTTCAGGATGATTCAAGTGCATTACATTTATTGTGTACTTTATTTCTATTATTATTACATCAGCTCCACCTCAGATCATCAGGTATTAGATCCCGGAGGTTGGGGACCCCTCTCTCAGCTCTCTCTCCAGGGCATGGCTATCAGGTCACTGAGGCATTTTCTCTGTTTGCCTGTCATTACTTAGAGCCTTCAAATAAGAGAATTATCCCCCCAAACAGAAACATTCTCAAAGAAACAGTTTCAAATCTGTGTATATTGCTGTGAGTGGGTGATGTTTTCTACTATTATTAGGTTTGAGTTTCAAGGGTACCTGATTCCCCTTTGAATTCTAGCACTGCCTCCTCATAGCTGCTTCATTGAACCACCTTTTGGTGTGAATCATTGATAGAAGCTAGCCTTCCCATGTGGCTCAGTGGTAAAGAATCCACCTACCAATATGGGAGACACAGGTTTGATCCCTGGGTCACGAAGATTCCCCTGGGAGAGGAAATGACAACCCATTCCAATATTCTTGCCTGGGAAAATCCTATGGACAGAGGAGCCTTGTAGGCTACAGTCTGTGGGGTCCCAAAGAGTTGGATATGACTGAGTGAATCTCTATTTGATTACTAATGTTTTATCATTTTGAAGATGATTTATTAAAATTATGTAAACATCAAGGTATGTTCATTCCCATTAGTTTTTTGTGGTAGTGGTTGTTTGTTTGTTTTGCTTCTTGGCCACACCATGTGGCATGTGGGATCTTAATTCCCTGACCAGGGATTGAACCTGTGACCCCCTGCATTGGAAGCTCAGAATCTTAACCACCGGACCATTAAAGAAATCCCATCATTAGTTATTATAATAAAATTCCAGACAGAACAAAGCCTTGAAAAAAATACAAGCACTACAGGACAGCCAAGTGCCACCTTAAACTTCAGAGATTTTCCCATGTTGAGTAAAGACGTGAAAAAAATAATTGTTTGAAATCTTAACAGCTGGCCCCATGATTCCTTTTTGGGAAGAGGAAGGAGGGAGCTGTCTCCTTGGGGGAAAGCCACTGAGGAGCAAATGCTACAGGCACCTGGACTCCAGGGGAGGGAAAACCTGCCAGGCTGGAGATTAGAGGAAGAGTTTCTTGTTTTCTGCTCCTGCAAGGAGAGGAGAGTAGGGGCAGAGGGCAGAAAGGAAAGAAATAAGACCATGAAAGAAAAGCCAGCCGGATGGATGGAAGCTGAGCCCGGGCAGGGGAAAATGACATGTCAGTACTAGATGGTAACCCAGCCATTCCCAATCAAATTTGTTCCCTATTACTGGGATGTAAAGCCTGACTTCCATCTCTTTAGGAAATTGGACTCAATTTACACATGGAAGCAAGATCTCAGTAGTCTAGAAACCAAGAAAGCCCTTCAGGACTACTTACAAAAACCAAGGTGGGGAGGGTGGGACTTCCCTGGCAGTCCAGTAGTTAAGACTTCACGCTTCCAGGGGGTGAAGGTTTGATCCTTGGTAAGGGAACTAAGATCCTACACACTGAACGTGGCCAAGGGAGGGAAAAAATGCTATCCTTAAAAATAAAACCAAGAGGGGCGGGCTTTGGGCTTCCCAGGGCTCGAATTGGGACCCAGCTGAACTGACATCTTGTTTTTTCTTCCCTTTTCCCTACCAAGTTAAGTATAAAAACAAATACCTTTTTGTCTCACGCTCAGCTTTTTTTTCTTGAAGGTTAGAAGTCCTCACTTTCCAGGTTTTGATTTAGCCAAGGATTTCAAAAAGCTTTCTGTTCACAGCGTTCAGCTAAATACAAGTAACAAAAGCTTACCTGCTTACTCTAATTGCTTTAGATTAAGACCTTATCTTGCCTGGTTCTCCTCCCCTTAACTCCAGCCTCTGTGGTTACCATCTTGACCTCCTTCCAGGATAACTTGATTCTTAATGTCCTGATTGTTTGGGTTTGTTTGTTTTTTTTTTTTTTTTTGATATTTTAATTGTTTCTTTATTTTTAAAAGGTAGTTTTATAATTATAAAAAATTTTTTTAATTTTATTTTATTTTTAAACTTTACATAACTGTATTAGTTTTGCCAAATATCAAAATGAATCCGCCACAGGTATACATGTGTTCCCCATCCTGAACCCTCCTCCCTCCTCCCTCCCCATTCCATCCCTCTGGGTCGTCCCAGTGCACCAGCCCCAAGCATCCAGTATCGTGCATCGATTGTTTTTTAATAGTCTTTAAGCTTTCTCACTCCCCCCCCCCCAATCTGGATTAAGAGAGGAGGAGAAAGGAGTATTCTCTAAAGGAATTCATGGTTCATGTCTAAGAAAAAACAATGGTTTAAGAATTGGGAAACCCCAGGTTCTGGCCTTAGCTCTACTGTTGACCAGCAGACACTCAAGCTATTTCTAAAATAAATTAGAATTGCATTTTTTTAAATAACTGAGGTTTCTTTTAAATATTTAATTTATTGAGTATTTATTTCACTGCACTGGGTCTTAGTTGCAGCACATAAGATCAATCTTCCTTGTGGCATGTGGGATCTAGTTCCCTGACCAGGGATCGAACCCACACCCACTGCATTGGGAGCACAGAGTCTTAGCCACTGGACCACCAGGGAAGTCCCTGAAATACCTCTTTAATGTCTCTTCCAGGCTAAAGTCTGAATCTCTGGACCCTCATAGTTTCCCACCACATTTACTCTCTGCTTTCCCCCAGTACCAAGAAAGAATCCAGTGTATTCATGAATCCTAATTCCAAATCATTAAAAACTGGTTTCTGTTTCCTTTTTTTCCTTCAAACTTTAGAAAACCTAAATAATTAAAACAGAAGAACTTATAAAACATAGTTTATACAGTGGTTTTCTTGCAAGCAGTCTTTAATAGACTTCTTTCAAATTCTGACAAATACACTAGGTGTTTGGCTTGGATATGCAGGACTAAAAATATCTAAAGGAGAGATTTTTAATTACTTAGTTCAATCCGTGAAATTCCTGCGAATTCTATCTGGAAGAAAGAATAAGAAAGAATATGAGGGACTTCCCTGGTGGTCCAGTGGCTAAGACACTAGTCCCACTGTAGGGAGCCTGGGTTTGATCCCTGGTCAGGAAACTAGATTCCACATGCCAGAGTGACGACCTGAAGAAGCCAAATAAATAATGATAAATAAATAAAATTTAGGAGCAAAACAACAATATATATTTTTTAACAAATAGAATATGGGCTTTGCAGTCTGAGAGACCTGGCCTTTTTCTTTTTCATGGTAGCAAGCAAACAGGATTTATTTCAGAGAGAAAGTACAAAACTCTCAGCATAGACACAGAGGAGGTGAAGTGCCCCAGACCGGGACTTTGCAGTGCAACTTTAGATAAGTTACTTAACCTCTCTGAGCCTCAACTTCTAAAGAAATTTCCCTGTTTCATTCATACTTTTTTAACTTTATTTTTTAATTGCAGGAAAATCGCTTTACAATGTTGTGATGGTTTCTGCCATAAAAACATGAAATGCTTCACCAATTTGCATGTCATCCTTGAGCAGGGGCCATGCTAATCTTCTTTGTATCATTCCAATTTAAGTATATGTGCTGCCAAAGTGAGCACTGAGCCTCAATTTCTTCATCTATGAAATGGGAATGATACCTCCCTTGCAGGACTGTTGTGAGGATCACATGCCAGGTATATATTAAGTACTCAATACATGTTCATGTTCTCCTCCATTAAACACCATCTTATTTTTTACTTTGCTCACCAAGAGCACACGTTTGGGCCTGAAACAGCCTAGGTTCAATGGCCTGATCCCACAATTTTAGCAACTCGGTGATTTGGGATAAGTTGTTAACAATCTCGGAAGCACTGTTTTCTCATCTGGAAAATGGAGTTAGCACCAACAGTGCCCAGCTCCAGGAAGTGTTCATGAACTAGTCACATCCATCAGAATCACATTAAATCACCATGGAGACAGCAGGGATACTGAGAGAGTGCTGATGCTGAGTGGCTGCTGAGTTGCTGATGAGGGGTCAGCCAGGTGGCCAGGAGGAGGCTCCATCCTTCTCTTTCTTGATTTTACCTTTACTTGCCCCACTTTTCTTTTTTTAAATATTTTAAATTATTTTATGGCTATGCTGCTGCTGCTGCTGCTAAGTCGCTTCAGTCATGTCCGACTCTGTGCGACCCCATAGACGGCAGCCCACCAGGTCCCCTCGTCCCTGGGATTCTCCAGGCAAGAACACTGGGGTGGGTTGCCATTTCCTTCTCCAATGCATGAAGGTGAAAAAAGAAAGTGAAGTCGCTCAGACGTGTCTGACTCTTTGCGACCCCATGGACTGCAGCCCACCAGGCTCCTCCACCCATGGGATTTTCCAGGCAAGAGTACTGGAGTGGGGTGCCATCGCCTTTCAGTTCAGTTCAGTTCACTTCAGTTCAGTCGCTCAGTTGTGTCCGACTCTTCGCGGCCCCATGAATCGCAGCACGCCAGGCCTCCCTGTGCATCACCAACTCCCGGAGTTCACTCAAACTCACATCCATTGAGTCAGTGATGCCATCCAGCCATCTCATTCTGTTGTCCCCTTCCTCCTGCCCCTAATCCCTCCCAGCATCAGAGTCTTTCCCAATGAGTCAACTCTTCACATGAGGTGGCCAAAGTACTGGAGTTTCAGCTTTAGCATCATTCCTTCCAAAGAACACCCAGGACTGATCTCCTTTAGAATGGATTGGTTGCATCTCCTTGCAGTCCAAGGGACTCTCAGGAGTCTTCTCCAACAGCACAGTTCAAAAGCACCAATTCTTTGGCGCTCAGCTTTCTTCACAGTCCAACTCTCACATCCATACATGACCACTGGAAAAACCATAGCCTTGACTAGACAGACCTTTGTTGGCAAAGTAATGTCTCTGCTTTTCAATATGCTATCTAGGTTCGTCATAACTTTTCTTCCAAGGAGTAAGCGTCTTTTAAATTCATGGCTGCAGTCACCTTCTGAAGTGATTCTGGAGCCCCCCAAAAATAAAGTCTGACACTGTTTCCACTGTTTCCCCATCTATTTCCCATGAAGTGATGGGACCAGATGCGATGATCTTAGTTTTCTGAATGTTGAGCTTTAAGCCAACTTTTTCACTCTCCTCTTTCACTTTCATTAAGAGGCTTTTTAGTTCCTTTTCACTTTCTGCCATAAGGGTGGTGTCATCTGCATATCTGAGGTTATTGATATTTCTCCCGGCAATCTTGATTCCAGCTTTCCATCGCCTTGGTGGGTCTCAATTGCAGCATGTGGGATCTTTCATTGTGGGGTGCGGGCTTCTCTCTAGATGTGGCTCCCGGGCTCAGTAGTTGTGACTTGCAAACTTAATTGCCCTGTGGCTTGTGGCATCTTAGTTCCCCCACCAGGGATCAAACCCTCGTCCCTTGCATTGGAAGGCAGATTTTTGACCACTGGACCACCAGGGAAAGCCCCTCCCCACTTTTCTTTGTCTTTCTCCTTTATCTTCTCTTTCAGTTTCTGCTGTGTGAAAAATGGTTGCATCCAGAGTGGTATGATATGTAACCCATATATTTTCTTTCCCTGCATGGCCTCCATAAATCTTGTGTCTGTGCATGACTCCTTCTCAGTGCTGGGTTTTTGATTCCACATCCCCAGGTAGAATACTGTGTGTTGAACTCTGTGCCATGGATTTGGTGCTGTGCGTCCTCCTTTGCCTCGGATACCTCCAAGATGAAAAGACCTAATTGCTAAGAATCCTGGGGGCAAAATTAATTCTCAGGAAGGACCACGACTTAGCATCTTTGCATTTCTCTTTTACCTCGGAAAGAGCATAGTCTGCTTGTTTTGTCTTGGGGCCTCTTGTTTGATCATGCTATGCATAATAAATTAATGTGGCATTTCCAACAGGAGTAATTCTACTTACTTCTTTCCCCGAATATTTAGACTGTGGCCAAATGGCTTCTTGTTTTTACTTAAGAGTTAAACAAAAGGGACTTCCCTGGTGGTGCTGTGGTTAAGACTGTGCCTTCCAATGCAGGGGCTGCAGGTTCAACCCCCGATGGGGGGACCAAGATCCCACATGCCTCACTGCTCAAAAACCAAAACGAAAAACAGAAGCAATATTGTAACAAATTCAATAAACAACTTTAAAAATGGTCCACATCAAAAAAATTCTTAAAAAATATATACGTGTGCATATGTAGTCTATATGTATGTGCATGAGTATAACCCTTTGTACTAAATAGTTTGGCTTTTTACAGCAAACTACATTAGAAGCCAATTTGTTCAGACATGGATGCTTTGAAATGTAAATTCATAGTCCCTACTAACAAAGAACCATAGGAATTCTATGTTCTGTGCACATGTGGCGGCACAACCCGACTTTATGCCACCTATTTGGGAGGCTGAATGGTATATTATATATATATATATATATATATATATATATATATCATATAATCTTGGACTTAAATTCCAAAGCCCTGGCTAGAATTTTCTGCTTAGCCTTTCCCCCCACAACTGATGGTTTTACCCCAGAGCTAAAGACAAATGAAGAACAAAAACAGGCCTGTTGCTGTGTTGATTATTTCTTGCTCACCTCTATTTCTCTATTAAAAACATTTTTTAAGGTATATATTTTTTAATGTGGACCAATCTTTTTCAATGGCCACATCATACAGCATGCAGGATCTTTATTTGGGGCGTGCAAACTCTTAGTTGTGGCATGCAGGATCTAGTTCCCTGACCAGGGATGGAACCCCAGCCCCTTTGCATTGGGAGCTCGGAGTCTTAGCCACTGGACCACCAAGGGAGTCCCTAGACCCATTGTTTCTTGACTGCTTTCCCTTCGTGCCTGTAGTCCTTTCTCCCCTTAAGATCATTAATTACTGAGACCTGTTTAAGGGCAAGCATTGTGGCCAGGTTTAGATCACAAAATGTCTTGGACCAAAATGAGGTCAAGCTTGATTATCTTTCTCCAGGGACCCCCTCCCCTGTCTGCTTACAACACCCAATGTTGACATAAAGGAAATTTCCAGTTATTTCAACCAGATCATCAGATGCTGTGGACCAAACTCAAGACTGTTAGATTTGTAGTCTGTATATTTCCTCAGGCTTCCCAGGTGACTCAAGTGGTAAAAAAAATCTACCTACCAATGCAGGAGATACAGGTTTGATCCCTGGGTCAGAAAGATCCCCTGGAGGAGGAAATGACAACCCACTCCTGTATTATTGTCTGGAAAGTTCCATGGACAGAGGAGCCTGGCAGGCTACAATCCACGGGGTTGCAAAGAGTCAGACACAGCTTAGCCACTGGACGCACACACACACGCATGTAATTCCCCATATTTTGTCTTTCCTCCTGTCATGATGGGCATTAAAGTCTTAAAATGAGGGTCTACGAGCTTTTTTTCAGGGACAACCAGGAAGGGTGGTGGCTGACTAGCCCACTCAAGATGGCTGTTCCCTTGCTCTCTGTCCGTCCCTTGCCCGACCAGTGCCTGCTTCATTTACACTTACTCTGGCCTTCCTACATACTTGCCTTGGGCGCCAGCTAGTGGTTGTTCTTATCAAAGGGGCGGTGAGGTGTGTGCCCTTCTGTTGGTTTCCCTGGTAATCGATGAGCCCATCTGACATCAACTCCCCTGTAACTGGCAATCTCCCCCTCCACCAGGAGCAAAGACTGCTGCCACGTCCTGAAGGTGTGTGCTGCACAGCGTGGGAGGTCGCTCCAGGACTTCGCTTCAGACACAGAAGCTCCCCATCTGTCAAACCACTGAAGTCTCTGTTGCCTGATCCATGTGTGCATGCTAAGGCACTTCAGTCAGGCCTGACTCTTTGCAACTTTATGGGCTGTAGCCCGGCAGGTCCCTCTGTTCATGGGATTCTCTGGTCAAGAACACTGGAGTGGGTTTGCCATTCCCTTCTCCAGGGGGTCTTCCTGGTGCAGGGATCGAACCCCCATCTCCTGTGTCTCCTGCATTGCTAGTGGATTCTTCACCGCTGCGCCACCGGGGAAGCCCTCTGTTGCCCAATCCAGGCTTTCGTCAGTCTTGAAGCTGGGCAAATGCAGGCTTTGTAGGCCTGTGAGGTGCAGTCCAACAGGTGGGCATAAAGAGACCAGGTTCCAGAGCCCCTCAGGAAGGGGTGAGACACTTGACAGCTTGGGGTGGTGGTGACAATTACCAAGAGCAGAGGTGGTGGGGCGGGGGAGTCCCTGGGACCTGCCAGGGTGGAATAGGAGAGTTTGAGAGGAGCCTGCCTGGGCCTGTGGATCTCCCCCGGGGGGACTTAGGAGAAAGGGTTCCTCAAATACACTGATAAATATACTCTGCACCGTAATAGGATTCCATTTGAAACGGTTGCAGCCGAGGTGTTATGAGCCCATTCTTGAGTGACAGAAAGCTAGGCTGTTCCTCCATTTCGAAGGTATTATTTTATTTTCCTTGTTCCTAAAATAGCACAAAGGAAGGCTTCTGTTTGTTCTTTTACCTTGTGCTAATCCTAGAGCAACATGAATATGCTGACTGTACACGGATCTTGAAACAACAGCGAAAACTTCCAACACGGGAAGACAATTAATTCCCACTCCTTTCCCCTTTCCTCTTGGATTCCAATGACTGGCTGTGTTTAACCCTAGTTTTGCCTACTCTTTCCCAGAAAAGTCACAGCTAACATGCATGGATCTACTAGCAGGAGCATAGATTCAGTAGGATGTGGGATTCCAGCTTGATTCTCCAGGGGCTGACATCTCATCAGAGAACTAGTCCTGAAGAGCCTATGTTCAGTGCTGAGTTTGGGGGTCTGTATGATAATGGCTTCAGGAATGCAGCTGAGACAAAAATCCCTGAGGGTTGAAACACTCAAGCTTCTTGGAGAAGGTGGGCCTCCATGGATAGATGTAGAGAAGGAGTAAAGAGAGCAGGTGAGTAAGTCAGAAAGAGCAAAACAAATATTGTATATTAATGCATGTATGATATGCATTATGGCAGGCTACAGTCTATGGGGTCTATATGACCAAAGTCACGACCAAAGTGACTCAGGATGCATGCACCACACATATATACAGAATCTAGGAAAACAGTACTGATGAACCTATTTACAGAGAAGAAATGGAGATGCAGATGTAGGGAATGGACTTGTGGACACGGCGGGGGAAGGAGAGGCTAGGACAAATTGAGAAGGTAGCATTGATGTATATACACTTACTCACTCTCAGAGTCACTCAGATGTGTCTGACTCTTTGAGACCCCATGGACTACAGCCCGCCAGGCTCCTCTGTCCATGGGATTTCCCAGGCAAAAATACTGGAGTGGGTTGCCATTCCCATCTCCAGGAGATCTTCCCAATCCAGGGATCAAACCTGAGTCTCCTTCATTGCAGGCAGATTCTTCACCATTTGAACCACCAAGGAAGCCCCATGTATGCTCGTAACATGTGGGAGGCTGCTATAGAGCACAGGGAGCCCATCCTGGAGCTCTGTGATGACCTAGAGAGGTGGAATGCGGGGCGAGGGAGGCTCAAGAGGGTAAGGGGATATATACATATATATCATTATGGCTGATTAATATTGATGTACGGCAGAGAGCACCACACCATTGTAAGGCAATTATCCTCCAATTTAAAGATACATAGAGAGAGAGATAGGCAGGTGGAGGGTGCAGGCGAGAGCAGCCTGTGTGGCGCATCTCTGTGGAAGAAGAGGGACCCAGTTCACTGGAGACAGCAGTCATGGCTGAAGCAATTTCAGATTCAGTGAAAGCCTAAGGTAGGACTTTCCCCAGATTAATGGAAACCCTGTGTGTTGCAAACATATCCATCAGAGCATTAGAGGGAGGTAACGGATGACCTAACTCCTGGGGCCTGCCAGCTGAATATGGAGTCGGGAGGGGGACAATGTTCGGAGAGGCTCAGCCTCTGTACATCTGCTTGCTCTCCTGTGTTGCTCTGCCCAGTCGGGGCTGAGATAAGAGTGCGTGTGCCCCTTCCTGCTCCCTGTAAACTCAGCTCGTATGAGGTCTTTCTCTCACTCTCTCCCTTTCTCTGCCTTTTCTGCTCACGGCCAGATGTTGAGAAGTCCTTCCTCGCTGTGAGTTTTGGATGGAATGTCCACGTGCGACATCAGTCTTTAGTGCGCATGCCCAGATTAGCAGGGAGGGTAAACGATGGGAACTCTAGCAATACCCACCTGGTCTGAGGATCACGAGTCTCCAGGCCCAGCTCTAACACTTTTTAGCTCCTTGAATGCTGGCATTTCAACTACCTGCTCTTCAGTTTCATTTATTTGTAAAATGGAGACATTAATACCTCCCTAGCTACCTCACACAGTTTCCTTGAGGCTCACATGAAATATGGGTGTGAAAGTGCTTTGGAGACAAAGAAATGTATTTATTAGGAGTGACTCAATAGTTGAGGGGTGAATGAGGGGGAAGGTGGTAAAACTGGGACATCTCAATAAATCCCATCCCGTCCTATGATTTTATAAAATTGTTTTACACTACTTTGTCGTTGGTCAGTAACTAGGTTGTGTCCGCCTTTGGCCAACCAGCCTCTCTGTCCATGGAATTCTCTGGGCAAGAATACTGGAGTGCAATGCCATTCCTTTCTCCCAGGGATTTTCCCAACCCAGGAATTAAACCCACATCTCCTGCTTGGCAGGTGGATCCTTTACCACTGAGCCACTAGGGAAGCCCTTTATATTCCTTCAATAAGTTGAATTAGATAGCTTTTCCTGCTGTTCTAACAACTCTCACTGTAGCGGTATCTTTTCTTCCTCCCTAGATCTCCTTACATGCAGAACCCAGGGCCTCCCTACATGTTCCAGCTCACCTTGCTCAGCTTCCTCACCAGCCACTGGGTCTCCCAGCCACTGAAGCAGCAACAAAAACTCTCACACAGCATCTCCAAAAGCTCTCTGGACTTCAGTCATCACCCCAGGCCTTCCAGCAGCAGCTGATGTAAAAAATGTGAAAAGAGTTTTCCAAAAACGACAAGATGCTCCACACAGAGACTTGGATGTCACTTGGCTCCTCGCTTAGAAACAGCTTAGGAACCTTATTGTGAAAGTAAGTCCTGCAGTATTTCAGGAACAGGCATTCACAACACAAACGTTGACATATTTACAAACTTAGGAATGTGATGATAGACACCGTGGCGTGGATAAAGGGACATATGATAAGTGTCCTTGGTGAGGTTGGCTGTGTGAGACCAGGTCCGAGAAGGATATAACCAGCACATCCCCAGGGCTCCACAAGTGGTTTAGTGATGGGACGATTGACCATGGTGTCATAGTTTGCTGGGGCTGCTGTAACAGAACCTTAGCCCGTTTAGGCTGCTGTAACAAAAGTGCCATTGATAAGTGGGCCTCCCTGATGTCTCAGAGGTAAAGAAACAGTATGCAATGCAGGAGACTTGGGTTTGATCCCTGGGTTAGGAAGATGCCCTGGAGAAGGAAATGGAAACCCACTCCAGTATTCTTGCCTGGGAAATCCCATGGACAGAGGAGCCTGGTGGGCTACAGCCCACAGGGTCACAAAGAGTTGGACACGACTGAGTGACTAAGCCACCACCACAATTGATGAGTGGCTTAAAAACAACAGACATTTATTTTCTGGAGGCTGGGAAGTCCAAGATTAAGATGTGGGCAGGGTTGGTTTCTTTTGAGGCCTCTCTCTTTGGCTTGCAGACGGCTGCCTTGCCCACAGACTGTCTTCCTTCTCTGCTCGCCGATGTCCTAATCTTCTCTTACTGTGTATATGCTAAGTTGCTCAGTCATGTCCGACTCTTTGGCACCCCATGGACTGTAGCCCGCCAGGCTCCTCTGTCCATGGGATTCTCCAGGCAAGAACACTTGAGTGGGTTGCCATGCCCTCCTCCAAGGTGATCTTCCAGACCCCGGGATCGAACCCACATCTCTTATGTCTCCTGCATTGGCAAGCGGGTTCTTTCCCACTAGTGCCACCTGGGCCTCTTATTATATGGACACAAGTCAGATTGGATTAGGGTCCACCTGTATGACTTTGTTTAACTTTAATTACCTTTTTGAAGACACTCTCCTAAGACAGTCACTTTCTGAGGTCTTGGGGGTTAGAACTTCAACATAGGAATTGGGGGCGGGGGTTACAACTCAACCCTTAACTCACACTGTGGGCAAGGTAAAGAGAATCAAGATGAATGGAGAAGCCACTGGGAACTATTAACAGCAGAAGCTTCCATCATCCTTGGGCCTGGAGAAACAAAAGAGAAAGGGTGTGCTATTCCTAGAACCCATCCAGAGCTGTGGTCATAGGAGAGGGGCCGCCCAGCGTGGGTGCTATATGACAGAGGAAGGCACCCATGGTGGAGACCAGGCTCTGGCAGGGAGGGAGGGAGGGGGAAGACCCACCCCTCTCTCTCCCCGCCCTTCACACTCCTCTCTTCACACTCTTCTTCTACTCAAAGTGCTTCCCTTTGGTCAAGAGCCGAGAAAGAGGCACTGAGAACAGCAAAGCCTGGGGGCTGCAGCTTGTAGATGTCAGGCTTTGAGGCAGGGAACGGGATGACAAGTGTGGCCAGGGGTGGGAGGGGAGTGGTAGGATTTGAGTGGGACGAGGAAGAATCACCAGCTCAGTGGAGAAAACAAAGACATTTCCAAAGGAGGAATTAATTATGCATACTCAGTAACATAAATGGGCTTTAAAGTATCATTGGAAAACAGAAAATGCTACTTAGCTGCAAAAAATATTAGTCATCCATTTGAAACTGAACCACGTATTCATGTAACCATTTCCAGTCCCAGAAGTTACTATTCTAAGATACTTGTTTGCAGAAGTAAAGCCGAATGATAGAAAAATAGGTTTGTCAATCTTGTCATGTTGAACACTTATGTTTTTAAAGTGGGATGGGAAGTATTATTGGAACGGTTTTGGAATAGAAAGCAGCTCTCTGACTCAGGAGGGTGTCTGTATGACCACACCCATCAATCGTCACAGCATGGTTATATGAACTGGGTACGACCCCTGTGTTATCGCGCTGGGTGCACCATAACAAAATACCATAGGCTGGTGGCTTTGACTACAGAAATTTGTTTTCTCACCACTCTGGAGGCTGGAAGCCTGAGACCCAGTGTTGACAGGGTGGACGTCTGCTGAGAGCTCCCTTTGGGAGCTCCTTTTCAGTGTGTGCTCACACGGTCTTTCCTAGGTGACTCTGCAGGGGGAAAAAGTGAGGGGGATGGAGGGAGGGGGAGAAAGAGCCGTCTCTTGGTGTCTCTCCTTTTTTTTTTTTTCCTTGCTGCTGCTGCTGCTAAGTCGCTTCAGTTGTGTCCGACTGGGCGACCCCATAGACGGTAGCCCACCAGGCTCCCCCGTCCCTGGGATTCTCCAGGTAAAAACACTGGGTGGGTTGCCATTTCCTTCTCCACTTCTTTTTTTTTTTTTACCTAAGTTCAAATCATCCTGACTTTATGATCACAGAAATACTATAAATATCCACAGTTGGTGAACACCGTTATAACAAATACAGATAGAAGGATGGATAGAGAGCTGCATAGATAGAGTGACTGTAACAGGAATAGGCTCAATCTGCACATGCTGTTTTTAAAGTATAGTGTTGAATTTAGTGTTACTTGAATTTTTAAAAAAATTTATTTACTCACACCAGGGCTTAGTTGCGGCAGGTACAATCTAGTTTGCTGACCAGGGATCAAACCCAGGCCCCCTGCATTGGGACACAGGCTTGATCCCTGAGTCAGGAAGATCCCCTGGAGGAGGAAATGGCAACCCACTCCAGTATCCTTGTCTGGAAAATCCCATGGACAGAGGAGCATGGCAGGCTACAGTCCATGTGGTCGCAGAGAGTTGGAGACGACTGAGCGACTTAGCACACACTCATGCATTTCCCTAAAGGCTCCACGTCCAAATACAGCTGCTCTGGGGGTTAAGACTTCAACATATGAGTTTTGGAGGGGACCCAAACATTCAGTCCATAACATCCCACGTAGTGATATGAAATAGATGACACTTGATATGTTGATACTGATAGTCATTAAATCAATAAAACTTCATTGCACACCTACTGTGCACCAGAATCTCTGCTAGGCTCTGAGATTATAGGTAGAAGGAAAAAAAAAAAAAACTGCCTCAGTCTTTAATGAGTTTATAACTTGAAGAGAGACAGAGAAGCTGTTAGAACACAGTGGTCACTGCCAGGAGAGCCTGAGCATTTGTGCTAAGTCACTCGGTCATGTTTGGCTCTTTGAGACCCCTTGGACTATAGCCCTCCAGGCTCCTCTATCAATGGGATTCTCCAGACAAGAATACTGGAGTGGGTTGCCATTTCCTTCTCCAGACCCAGGGACCGAACCCACATCTCTTGGGTCTCCTGAACTGGCAGCGGGTTCTTTTCCACTAGCACCCCTGGTGACTCAGATGGTAAAGATTTCACCTGCAATGCGGGAGACCTGGGTTCTATCCCCAGGTCAGGAAGATCTCCTGGAGGAGGGCATAGGTACCAGTATTCTCGCCTGGGATTTCCATGGACAGAGGAGCCTGGCGGGCTGCAGTCCATGGGGTCGCAAAAGAGTCAGGACATGACTGAGCGACTAACACTTTCACTTTCTGTTCAGTGCCTCCTGGGAAGCCCCAGAGCTCCTAGACAGGACGAATAAACCACTCCCTGGGGGCAGCAGAAGTGATGTGCAAGCAGAAACGGAGGATGAGGAGTATTGGATAGTAAACACGGGGTGGGACAGACAAGGGGGAGCATTCAGGATTGAGGAAGACGATACACAGAACTAGGGTGACCAGGATCCTGGTTTGCCCGGGGCTGTCCTGGTTTTAGCACTAAAAATCCCACATCTGGGAAAGCTCGGGGTCGCTGAGCCTTATATGCTGCTGCTGCTGCTAAGTCGCTTCAGTCGTGTCCAACTCTATGTGACCCCATAGAAGGCAGCCCACTCAAATGAACTCGAAATGAAAAAGGAGACGTTTCAACAGACAACACAGAAAGAGAAAGGATCATAAGAGACAATTAGAAACAACTGCATGACAATAAAATGGATAACCTGGAACAAATGGACAAATTCTTAGAAAAGTACAATCTTCTAAGACTGAACCAGGAAGAAAGAGAAAATATGAATAAGTCAAGCACCAACACCAGTCACAAGCTCTAACTATGAACAGATCAATCACAAGCACTACTAACTGGGATCAAAAGTCTCCAACAAAGAAATGCCTGGGACTTCACAGATGAATGCTCTCAAATGGTAGAGATGTGATAATACCTATGCTGGTCAAACTGTTCCAGAAAAATGTGGAGGGAGGAGCATTCCCAACTCATTCTGCGAGGCCACCATCACCATGAACCAAAAGGAAGCAGAAATGCCACACAGAAAAGAAAGTTACAGGCTAACATCACTGATGAACATCAACACAAAAATCCTGGGGAAAATTGTAGCAAAAACCAAACAAAAACACATGAAAAGGATCATACACCAAGTTCAAGTGGGGTTTATCCCAGGGATTCAAAGATTCTTCGCTATCTGCAAATCAATCAATGTGATACACTATATTGACAAACTGAAAGATAAAAAGCATACGATAATCTTGATCGATGCAGAGAAAGGTTTTGACAAAACTAAATACCAGTTTAAAAAGCACTCCATAAATGGGCATGGAAGATACCTACCTCAACATAAGAAAGGTCATATAGGAAAATCTCTCAGCAAACATTATTCTCAATGGTGTCAAAATGTAAGCCTTTCCTCTAAGATCAGCATCAAGATCATGGTGCCCACTCTATTTCTATTAATCAATAGAGTTTTTAAAGTCATAGACACAGCAATCAGAGAAGAAAACGAGAAAGAACGCATATTGGAAAAGAAGAAGTCCATCTGTCATTGATTGCAGATGACCTGTTTCTATTCATAGAAGACCCTATAGGTAGAACCAGAAAATTACTAGAGCTAATCAATGAATTTAGTAAAGCCCAGGATACAAAATTAATACACAGAAATCCTTTGCAGACTTACAGCACAACAAGAAAAATCAAAAAGAGAAACTAAGAAAAAAGTGCCATTCCCCACTGCAACAAGAAGAATAGCATAGCTAGGAATGCTGCTGCTGCTAAGTCACGTCAGTCACGTCCGACTCTGTGCGACCCCATAGATGGGAGCCCACCAGGCTCCCCCATCCCTGGGATTCTCCAGGCAAGAACACTGGAGTGGGTTGCTATTTCCTTCTCCAATGCATCAAAGTGAAATGTGAAAGTGAAGTCGCTCAGTCGTGTCCGACTCTTCGGGACCTCATGGACTGTAGCCTATCAGGCTCCTTGTACATGGGATTTTCCAGGCAAGAGTACTGGAGTGGGTTTCCATTTTTCTTCCCCAATAGCTAGGATTAAAGTTACCTAAACAGACAAAACACATGTATGCAGAAAGACAGGCTGTATGATGAAAGATAGCCAAGTTGAAACAAACAGATAGAAAGATATGCCTTGTTCTTGACTTGAAAGAAATCAATGTTGTGAAAATGACTATACTACCCAAAGCAATCTGAAGATTCAATTCATCCCTATCAAACAACCAATGACTTTTTTTTTTTTAAAGAACTAGGACGAACAATTTTACAATTTATATGGGGGGAAAAAAGACCCAGAAGGGCCAAAGCAATCTTGGAAAGAAAGGTGGAACTGGAGGAATCAACCTTCTGACTTCAGACTATACTATCAAGACACTATGGTACAGGCACAAAAGCAGAAACAGAGGGCAATGGAACAAGACACAAAGCTGAGAGATAAACCCACACCCCTATAGGCATCTTTTCTTTGACAAGGGAGGCAAGAATGTACAATGGAAAAAGGACAGAAAAGAGAGCCTCTTCAGTAAGTGGTGCTGGGAAACTGGACAACTACATGTAAAAGAATGAAATTAGAACGCTTCTTCATACTATACACAAAAATAATTCACAATGGGTTAAAGACCAAAAGTAAGGCCAGAAACTATAAAATTCTTAGAGGAAAACATAGGCAGAACACTCTTTGTCATTTATCACAGCAAGACCTCCGAGAATGACTGAAATAAAAATAAAAATAAATGGCATCTAGAGAAACTTCAAAGTATATAAGCAGCAAAGAAAACTATAAACAAGATGAAAGGACAACCCTCAGAATAGGAGAAAGTAACTGTAAATGAAGCAATTGACAAAGGATTATCTACAAAGTACACAAGTAGATCATCGAGCCTAATATCAGATAAAAAGCAACCAACTGAAAAGTGACCAGAAGACATGAACAAATTTATCCAAAGACGACATTAAGAAGGCCACCAAACACATGCGAAGATGCTCCACATCACTCATTACTAATGAAACGCTAATCAAAACTACATGAGGTATCACCTCACACCAGTCAGAATGGCCATCATCAACAATTCTACAAATAATAAATGCTGGACAGGACATGGAAGAAAGGGAACCCTCTTGCACTGTTGGTAGACATGTAAATGGATACAGCCACTATGGAGAGGGAATGTAGGTTTCTTTAAAAAGTAGGAATAAAGCTACCATATGATGCAACAATCCCCTACTGGCCATATAGCCGGAGAAAACCATACCTCTAGAAAGACACATGCACCCCAATGTCCACTGCAGCACTATTTAAAATAGCCAGGGCATGGAAGCAACCTAATATCTATCAAGAGAACAATGTATAAAGAAGTCGTGGAACATATACACAATGGAATATTACTCAGCCACGAAAAGGAACAATACGAGTCAGTTTAACTGAGGTAGATGAACCTAGAAACTGTGATACAGAGTGAAGTAAGTCAGAAAGAGAAAAACAAATATAGTATACGAATGCATACACATGGAATCTTGTAAAATGGTACTGGTGAATATTTGAAGGGCAGAAATAGATACACAGATGTAGAGGAAGGACTTGTGAACTCAGCTGGAGAAGGAGAGGGTGGGATGAATTGAGAGAGTAGCACTGAAACATCACCTACTACCATATGTAAAATAGCTAGCTAGTGGGAAGTTGCTATATAACATGGGGAGCCCAGCATTGTCCTCTGTGACGACCTAGAGGGTGGGATGGCGGGAAGTGGGAGGCAGGCTCACCAAAGAGTGGATAATATACTTATGGCCTATTCGTGTTGTTGTATGAGGAAAACAAACCAAACAATGTAAAGCAGTTATCCTTCAATTAAAAATTAATAAATACAACCTGAAAACTATCCTTCAACACTTTTGTACTGTCGTCTAAAGCTATATGGGATCATCGTCTATTCCTAGCTATTTTTCCACTATAAGTGCTTATAAATGTCATTAAAGGTTTTGAAAATATGATTTTAATAGCTACACAGTATTGCTTAATATCTCACACATAAATAATAACATTTCAGTCTCAACATAGAAACATAATACCAAAAAAGGTTTCCATTTTAAACTAAAGCTTGCATTTTAATTCAGTTCAGTGAGAATTCCTCTGAAGGCCTAAAATTCTTATGAAAAGTACATTATGTGGAGTCCTTCTTGCTTTCATCTGTTATGCCGTATCCTCATTTACTTCTAAGGACTCTTGGACTTTTGACATTTTTGCCTGAGGCTGTAATTTTTGACTGAGATAAAATCTTAAATTTAGATATTAAGAATGTCAAGAAGCACTCTTGTAAGTGTGAGTCACTCAGTCATGTCCAGTTATTCGTGACCCATGGACTGTAGCCCACCAGGTCCTCTGTCCACAGAATTTTCCAGGCAAGAATATTGGAGTGTGTAGCCATTCCTTTCTCAAGGGGCTCTTCCTGACCCAGGGGTCAAACCCTGGTCTCCCGCATTGCAGGCAGATTCTTTACCATATGAACCACCAGAGAACCCTGACCCGGGTGTACACGGATGTAAAAATCCTCAAAAGAATATTAGCAAACCAAATTGAAGACACATTAAAAAGAATCATACACTATGATCAAATGGAATTTATTCTGTGCCTGCAAGCATGATTTAGTATTTGCACATCAATCACTGTGATACACAATATGAGCAAAATTAAGAATGAAATCATGTGATCTTCTCAATAATTGCAGAAAAAGCTTTCAACAAAGTGTAACATCAATTTTGGTACAATCTCTCAATACAGTGGTTAAACATGGAACATCCTAAAGGGTATATAAGACAAGCCCACAGCTAACATCCAAGTCAGTGGTAAAGAGGTGAAAGATTTTCCTAAAAGATCAGGAATAGTACAAGGATGCCCACTCTCACCAATCTTGTTCAACATAGTAGTGGAAGTGTCCTACCCAGAATAACTAGGCAAGAAAAGGAAATAAAAGCATCCCCATTGGAACAAATGAAGTTACACTGCCACTATTCGATTATGACAGAATTTATATGAAACCATAAAAACTCCACCAAGTAACAAGTATTAAAACTAATAAACTCAGCAATGTAGCAGGATATGAGCCATCAGAGAGAGAACAGAACAGTACCATATACAAATGCATCAAAAAAAAAAACAACATGAAATAAATTTTACCGATGAGTAGAAACACCTGTACAATCACAGGCTCCAAGACATAGAGTCTGGATTCAAATCCCACCTTACACTGACCTGCAGAGTGACCCAGGGCAAATCACACAATGATCTGAGGCTCAACATATTCAACTGTAAAATGGACACAAACCCAGTATCTCCTCCCAGGGCTGTGAAACTCCAAGGAAATGCTTATTTAGGCCCGGGCATTGGAGTGTATCCGGGAGCCTCTCCTTGTATGAAACTCCTCTAGAACTGGGCTCTTCTGATCCTGTGGGTGAGGGTCAAGTGTAGAGCCTGGGAGCCAAATGGGACTGGACAATGATGAGGACAAAAAAATATACTAGTTCTGTGTCAGGGAGGGAAGCCACCTCCTTTCCAGATCTCAGAGTGGGGCCTGCACCGAAGGCCCGGGGGATGTACAATCAGATGTGAACCCCGAACCGCCCCCCCCCCACCCCCAGCAGGGATGGAGCCTTCCTGGCAAGAACCTTCTCTCTGGTCCGGGCTTCAGTGTGATGTGGTGCTGCTCCCTGAGTTCTCCAGGTCTCCACCAGGCAAAGAGCTCTTGGGACTTGGAGGTCTATTAAACCACAGGTGCCTGAGAGTCAGAATGACACAAGGGCTAACAACATTGAAAATTAGCTATATTTAAAAAAATGACAGAAGTACAGACAGGGCAGGGTATGAGAAGCAGAAGGATTGACTACCTCGCGAGCCTTTAGCAGAAATATCTCCACACCAGCTCAGCAGAGCCCACAGGAGGAAAATATAATGGAAAAGCAGGCTATGGGTATATCTCTACACTGCTGGACCCAGGGACCCAAGTCCCAATCCACCAACATCATTTTGCATATCCAGACAGCAAGAGGGAGAAACACAGACCTTGCCTTAGGAAGTCTCAGCCAGACTTAATATTGGGGTTGCTGAGCATGGTTACATGGTCACTAGGGTCACCCAGTCCCTCCTCTCTGCTCACATCCTCTGTCCTCACAGAAACATACATGGTTCACTACAGAGAACCCTCTGAGGGTACTTGTGTATACTAGAAACAGGCAATGGTGAAGTGTGAAGAGAAGACACAGAAACGGAAACATGCTTCTGGGGTGCTGTACAAATTTCCAAAGATCTGAAGTTCTTGATACTTGGCATTTTTAAAAGAAGCTTCTTAATGTGTAAACGCAGAAAGGATATTTCCAGGAGAAAGGACAAAGGAATCATCCCATTGGGACAATTTGGTGTCCATGTGGGAAAGTAAGTTGGATCCCTACCTCAAAAGACAGCACCAAATCAATTAGACACATAGTAAAAACCAACAATTGAAGGAAAAACTTGACAAAATTTCGAACCATTTTTGATGAGGGAATATCTTTTCTTTAAATTGAGGTATTGTTGATTTACAATTTGTTTAAGGTTTACAGCAAAGTGATTCAGTGATTCAGCCTCTCAGGTACTTCCTTGGACAAAATTCATTCCCTTTGGGAGGCCCCTAGGCCATGCCCTCTACTCAGAACAGCTAAGAATCCTGAATAGGCAAAGCAGCATGTCGTGGTGCTCAGTGAGGGTTTTTAGACTGAATAAACTATTCTAACACGATACAAGGAACAAGCCCAGAGTTTAAGAGAGGATCTCCAAACCTACCTTCCAAAAGGAGGTCTTGCTCCCTTGAATGTCAGTGCGTGAAACAGCGCTTGGGAAGGGAAAAGGTGTGTCATGAATATTTGGTCTGCAGAGGAGACAAAGTGGTGTGTAGAGATGATGTGCAGGCATGTCCCAGGACACTGAACACACGGACAGAGTGACCGGACTCTCAGCCCTGCTCTGGGGGCATTGCACTCTCTCCATCCCTGACAGAGCGTGAGCAGCTCACACGTGTCTTGGCGAGTATGGTCACATGACCTGGACCTGGCCAATCAGTGTGCTCCATCCCTGGGCACCATGATTGGCACTGACCAATCGGGACCCAGGACCAGGCCTCAAACTGGATTCAAAGGAAGAGGAGGGCTGGCTCTGCCGGAAGGGGTGGGGGCCTGTGAGGTCAGGCTGCAGCAGTGGGATGGGGTGTGAGTTCACCCGGGGCAGTTGGTGACCTTCTTGCGCCCGTTAGGGCAGAGCCGCTGGCCTGAGAAGGAGGGCGCTGCTGAGCCCAGGGGTTGAGAGCGCCGGTTCCTGCTGTGGTCCCGGGGCTCCACCTGAGACCGGAGGGAAGCCGTCTGCCCGTGAGTCCTCTCCTGCTTGACTGTCAGCTTGTTTGGGCTGCGCTGGGTTTTCTGTCCAGCTGGCTACGTGAAGACCCTGGAAATGCACCTGTGTGGGTTTTGGCTGGCTTCAGGGAAGAAATGCCAGATGACACTGGGAGACTCCAGTTTAATCCGGATTCAGGTCATATCTCTTGAAAGTGAAGTGAAAGTCCCTCAGTCGTGCCCACCTCTTGGCGACCCTGTGGGCTATACAGTCCATGGAATTCTGCAGGCCAGAATACTGGAGTGGGTAGCCTTTCCCTTCTCCAGGGGATCTTCCCAGTCCAGGGATTGAACCCAGGTTTCCCGCATTGCAGGCAGATTCTTTACCAGCTGAGCCACAAGAGAAGCCCAAGAATACTGCAGTGGGTAGTCTGTCCCTTGTGTAGCGGATCAGCATTCCCGACCCAGGAATCAAACCGGGGTCTCATGCATGGCAGGAGAATCCTTTACCAGCTGAGCTATCAGGGAAGCCCAGTATCTCTTAAGGCCAGCTATTCATTGTAGTATCAACCATATTAGTCTTCATGGGATTAAGGTAGCAACCTGCTAAGGTAGCAATCGATGTCCTTTTTCTAGAGGACAAAACTGGGGCTCAGAGAAGGGGGTAACACAGCTAGAGCAAGGAAGTGTGTACCTAGACAAAACCCCCCGATCCTGCTGTTAGAACTCAGGGAAGCCATACGGTGGCTTGTCCATGTGACGGGGGCTAAGACACCCAGCCCACACCGGATACTGTGGGGACCTGACTTGGTAACTGCCTTCTCGCAGCTCTGAGACTCAAAAAAGCGATTTTCACTGGAGAGAGGAAGGATACGTCCCTCCATCCAACCCACCACATCCTCCAGGTACTCCCACACCCTGCCCCCTTTCTCTTTCTTTGTGAGGGAATAAGCGTCACGCTCATGTGACCACATTGGCTGTCCACTGTTCACGAGCTACCACCTGGAGCTGCTACCGGAGAGGCCAAGAGCCTTTGCCCCCGAGTACCCCTCTTTCCTTTGCACCGTGGGGGCCCTTCTCGACACCTGCACACCAGAGGCCGTTTCTGAGGCATGCAGGGACCCTCCTTCAGTTTGCAACAGACTGCATCCATCACTGTCCTTTCAATGCTTCCCTTGACACTCAGCTCCTGAGCTCCTTTGTCTGCATTGCGACCCACCTGGCTGCCACGGGAGGGACAGAGCTGACCATGAATCCAAAGCTCAGATCTGACAGGCAGGAATCTGTGTATAAAGGGCCTGATTAATCATGCCGTAGAGGCTGTAGTGGGCTCCAAGGATCCGTAAGTAGGACTTGGGCCAAAGTGATTCCACAGCTGTTTTAATGCCTGGGGAGGGTCTGGCTGTAGTGGGGGTGGGGTGAGTCTCCTGAGGTTCTGAAGGCCCACTGTGTGCAGATTCATGGCACATAGAGAAGAGAAGGCGGAGTCCTTCCCTGGAGGTGGTCCAAGCTCATGGATGAGCCAGACAGGCAGGCAGGGCACGAAAGCACCTGAGCTGCCATTATGAGTGAATGGTGTGGGGGCAGAGGAAGAGAACCAGGTCTGCTCGCTTATTGGCGCCCAGGGCAGGTTGTCCCCAGACTAAACACTTATTATGGTGATGACCGTCACTGCTGTCTGCAAAGGGTTTACATTGGTGTGTGTCTTCATCGAGTGGTCAGGCCTTCTCTAAGCTACACTGGCCATGGGCATTGCCTCTCCTTGGAACTTGACATGATTCGTCTCTTCCTTATGGAACATTCATTTCTAAGAGGGTTTTTGGGCCACAAGGATGTTGGGTTTTTCTCTAGCTTTGTCTCATGAGGAACGCTTTTCCACTCGTTGATGTGGTTTGTTTTCCCAGCTCTCTTTCTTGCTTTATTTTGTCAATTTGTTTCTGCCAGAGGAAGAGCTCAGAATTTGCCTCTGGCTGATATGTGACACTTACAACAGCGACACCCACCTGGGTATTATGACCACATTTGCCGAAAGGGCTTTGTTTTGCAGAAGACATCTTGAAAGTACCTACACTGTCCTTTCAGATTCCCAAAGGCTATTTGAAATGAAAGAAAAACAAGAATTCTCAAGTTTAGTCTTACAATATGTGGGGAGTCAGAAAAATCCCCTGGAGAAGGGAAACACCACCCACTCCAGTATTCTGGCCTAGAGAATTCCATGGAGTGCCTACTCCGTGGGGTCACAAAGAATCAGACAAAATCTGATGACTAATCAACAACACCGAAGCTTCACCATTTGTCAGAGATAACAACAGTATTTACACGACCGTGTGCATGTTCAGTGGCTCATACGTGTCAAACTCTTTGCAGCCCTGTAGCCCCTAAGATCCTCTCTCTGTGGAATTTTTCAGGCAAGAATACTGAAATGGGTTGCCATTTCCTCCTCCAGGGGATCTTCCCAACCCAGGAATTGAACCCAGGTCTCCTGCATCTCCTACATTGGCTGTCGGGTTCTTTTCTGCTGAACCACCTGGGAAACAAGTCATTACATCACTGGGTTATCCTAAAGTACTTAACTTGGAGTCTGGCACTGGGGAAGTTCTCACTGGTGATGTGAATATTCAGTCATATATCATTATTGCTCATATGATAATGAAATGGCCATGCTCATAAAGGAGAAAGAAGAGCCTTTCCAAGTCCAATTAAATCCTTTGCCACACATATGTTTTTAAAAACTTCTTGACTTTGAAATGAACATCAAACATAAAGACATTGGTTATGGCCTCCAGAAAAGATTGAGCTGTACCAATAAGTGACGAGGATTCTTCTCCCAGTTCCAAAATGCATGCGTTGTTTCCCGGGCACCACCGAGCACTTCTCCGGTGGGCTCAGAGAGGCTGAGTCACTCACCAGAGACCACACAGCAGCAGACCAGGACTCCGACCCAGGTCGCTGAAACCACGGCTCCCTCCTGTGCCCATCTGACCTGCCCCTTGAGGGCAGCAGGAAGATCTGGGCTCCCCTGGCCTGAGCCCCTGGGCCTGCCTCCCCTCGTCCGCGCTGGGATGTGTCCATTCCCAAATCATGCACTGTGTCCCCCAGCCCTGGGCCGTCATGTCAGGCTCCAGGCTCCCTGCAGGTGAGCCCCACGCCCACCAGCACACCTCCGAGCCCTGCCCATCTGGTCTCTGTGCCCGAGTGTCCTGATCCTAACTGTTTTCTTGAGGCAGCCCCAGGACTGGGCCCTGCTTCCTCGAAGCTCCCTTCACCAAGCCCAGTGAGGCTCTGCCCTGTGGCTTCATGACAAGTATGTTGGGCTGAGTGGTGGCTCCGAAAGCCATCCATCCTTCTGCAGCCTCCAGAGGTGGCCTTATTCCGATGAAAGGTCTCGGCAGATGGAAGTAAGTTCCTGACCCCTGCACCAGATCACCCGGGATGCATGTGGACCCTAAATCCAACGACAGGTGTCCTTGGAAGAAAAGAGGGGGTGATCTGAGGCACAGAGCCACCCAGGGGAGAAGGTTTGTGCAGATGGACGCAGAGGTCGGGGTGATGTGGCCAGAAGCCCAGGGAGGCCTGGCGTCCCCCAAGGACTGGACCAGGCCAGAGGGACCCTCCTCTGGAGCCTCTGGAGGGAGCTCAGCCCTGCCCACACCTTGATCACAGGTTTCTGACTCCAGAACTGGGGGGGGGGGGGAATGAATTTGTGTTAAAGCTGTCCAGTCTGTGGCCAGTGGCTGCAGCCACCCCTGGACACCGAGAGTGAACTTGCTGGCTCCAAGGTGAGAACAGTGGCAGGACCCACCCCCTACCCCCCAACCCCAACACACAATCTTGTCATGAGG
Source organism: Bubalus kerabau (assembly GCF_029407905.1). Lineage (NCBI taxonomy): Eukaryota > Metazoa > Chordata > Mammalia > Artiodactyla > Bovidae > Bubalus > Bubalus kerabau. The sequence continues at coordinate 3,060,502 of NW_026577894.1, read as the reverse complement.
TTAAATGAGTTCATACACACAGATGGCTGAATCAGGGACTGACACTTGGATCTCAGCCCGCTTCACTTCCTCCTCCTCGTCACCATCACCGTCATTGTGAGGGGCCCTCATCCACTCATTCAGTGGACATACAAGGGCCTGATGTGGGCAGCGAGGCCAGCGAGCTGGGAGGCTCCGCACAGGACTCACCCTGTCTGCTGGGGCCGCATGGACGAGGCTTGTGCGGTGACACGGAGGCCCCGGGAGAGGCTGGATCCTCCGGTCGTGGGAGGCATGGGCGCCTCAGCATCAGAGGTGGAGGGTTGAGCTGGGTTCATCCTGGGGGGGTGCAGCCCTTCACTCAAAGTGAGGGAAGAACCCCATTTGGCACCCAGTGTCCGGTAGCCTCCCCTTGCCATGGCAGGCTGCGGGCAGAGCCATGGATGACCAGGAGTCTGCATCTCACTAGGAGCCGAGGCTGGCACTGAGGGAATCCTCAGTGAGGATTTTTTTTAAAAAAACCATCCTAAGTGACTTCAGCTCCATTGCTTTTTGCCAAAAACCTGCAATGATCCCAAGAGCTTTGTACACTCCAAGGGTGGTGACTGGACGTGGAGCCCAGCACAGACCCAAGTCAGTCCTGCCCTGAGTCCCACGGGCCGGCCACACCCTCCCCTTTCCTTGGCCTGGCTTTCTTCTGCCAGGACCCCCAGAATGGTGGAAAGGCAAGTGTGGCCTCAAGCTGAGGGGCCCAGCCTGGGCTCCAAGCCCCTGGGGGTCCCCTTGGGACGTCTGGTGGACCTAGTTCCCCCTGCCGTGGGGCAGCTCTCTCGCGGGGACTGTCGTGTTTCTTTGCTTTCTGCTGTGATGGGGCACCCCAGTTATCTCGGGGCGATGGGAAGTCTGTTGGTGTTACATGCTCCTGCCTTAGATGGGGAAACGTTATTGCTGCATTGACACTGCTCACTCGATACTGGGAATCGGTTAAACACAAATGGCAAGGGGAACAGAGCAAAACAGAAAAAGAAAAATAGAGAGTTGCTGGGTTGCTTCAGGGCTCACCTGTGATTAAGAGTGTGTACAGCCTGCACGTGAACCTGCGTTCCCACACCTGCCAACTACCAGGTGCCAGGCCCTGATTTTAGACCCCCAGCTTCACTAAGGAGTCATTGACAGATACAGTTTATGTGTATTTAAAGTCTACATTGTGATGACTTGATGCCCACAGATGTCATGGAATGATTGCCTTACATACGCATCACCTCACACGGTTAACTCTGTGTGTGTGTGTCTTTATGTTGTTCTTATAATCCGTGAACACAATATAGATAGCTCTCCATTTTTTAAGATCTTCTTTAATTTATCTTAGAAGTTTATAGTTTGCTGTATGTCTTACAAATGTTTAATTAGATATCTTGATATTTTCAGTGCCATTATAAATTCCTAATAGATACAGAATTTACTTTTCTATATTCACTTGGTAAATCCATATATTTCAAATCATTCTAATTGTATTTATTTATGTATACACAATTATGTCTGCAAATAAGTTCTTTTTTCCCCTTTGCAACTGTGATAACCCTTTACTTTTTCTTGCCTTATTGTATGGACTAGGATCTCCAGTACATTGGTGAACAGAAGTAGTGAGAATAAGTATCCTTGTCTCTTTCACATTATCAGAGGAAAAGCTTTCAGTATTTCACCATCACACATGATATTAGCTTTTCTGTAGACAGTTTAATCAAAATATGTAAATTCTTCTCTGTTAGTTTACTAAGAGTTTTTTCTTAGTCGTGCACTAAAATTATTACATTAAATTTTCTTGTTTATTTTCTGCAGATTTTGAAACAGGTAATTTTTCTTGTATGTGATTATTTTTCTTTTATGTGATTTAACTTTTAAAAAATTTTGTGATTCTAAAACGACCCCAACCTGATCTCAATGTATTCTCCTTCAGTTGGACTTTATTTCTTAGTGTTTTATTTAGGATTATTTCATCTATACTCAGAGTCTGTAATTTTACTTTCTTGTACTTCTTCCTGGTTGGATTTAGTATCAAGGTTATGCTAGTCTTATAAAACAAGGTTGGAGAGTGTTCCTTGTTTACTGCAAGAATTCCTGTGAGATGACTCTTTTCTTCCCTAGAATTTTGGAAGAATTGATTGGCAAAACCAGTTGGTTTTATTGTGGGGAGGCTTTTAATTTCAGATGTAATTTTTTTCATGCAAATAAAATTTTCTGATTTTGTATGTCTTCTTGGGTCTATTTCAGTAAAGCATTTCCCTCCTGCTAGGAAGTTATTGAGGCGAGCAGACTCTCCAGTTAGTAAGTGAACTGTGGTTCATAATATTTTTCTTATCTGCAAGATGTGTTGTCTCCCCTTTTAAAAACCCCTGATGCTGGTGATTTGAGCTTTGTCTCTTTCTCTTAATAAGTCTCTCTAGGGGTTTATCAGTTCTTTCAAAGAGCAAACTTTTGGCTTTGTTTTTAAAAAACTTCATATTTGCTTTCTGTTTCCTTGTTTTCTGCTCCCTTTTTTCCCCATCTATGTTGTGTTTCGTTTGCTATGTTTTTTCCCTGGTTTCTTGGGAGAGAGGCTTAATTGATTTTTAGCCTTCCTTCTTTTCCAGTGTATGTGTTTAAGGCTTTAAGTTACCCTCTAGACACAGTCGCTGTGTCCCACAGGTTTGAATAAGCCAGATTTTCATTATCTTTTATGGAAAAGTATTTTCTAATTTTCATTGTGTTTTTCAAAATCACTATCCATGAAATTCTTCAAGCAGTATGTCATTTAACTTCGCAATGTTTGGGGAGCTTTTTCCAGTGATCCTTTTTTGATTTCTAGCTTAATTCCATGAAGAGCCCCGTCATAGGCTTTTGGGGTTACTGTTATAAATCCTGTAGACTAGCTGATAAACAACAGAAAGTTGTTTCTTGGAGTCCTGAGGCTGGGGAGTCCCAAGATCACCAGCAGGTGCCACATCTGGTGAGGCCTGTTTCCTGGTTCCTAGACTGCCTCCTGCTTCTCCCTGTCCTCGCAGCACAGGAGCCCATTCCCTCCTGGCCTGACCCTTCCCAGAGTGCCTGCCTCCTCGGATCATCACCACGTGCTGGGTGAAGTTTGAGGGCCCATAAACCGTCAGCCCATTACAATCCCTAAGTATACTCTGCATTATTTCAGTCCTTTGAAATAATTCAGGCTTTCCTAATGGCTCAATACATATTCTTTCTGTTATATGTTCCTTGGGCTCTTGAATATGTATCAGTGGGAATGCAATGTTCCATGTGTATCAGTCAGATCAGGCTTGTCACTCATGTAATTCAGATTCCGGTAGCCACGTTGAATAAAAGCAGAAGTAGGTGAAATTACCTGTAATATATTTTATTTTAACACACCCCAAATATTATCATTTCCGTGTGTCATCAACATGATAAAACCTAATGAAATAGTTCACGTTCTTTTTTTCACGCTAAGTCTTTAAAATCCAGTGTGTGTTTCATGCCTGCAGCGCATCTGATTGTAGAGCAGCCACATTTCAGGTACTTCATGGCTGCAGGTGACTACATACCAGGGGGCCCAGTTCCACGAGAGATGTGTCTTTAACGTCTCCCACTGGGATTATGAACTCGGCTGTTACTCCTTTTCTATTTCTGTTGGTTTTTATGTATTGATATTTTGAAGTTATGTTATTAGGTACATTCAAATTTAGAATCCTCATCTTCTTGCTAGACTGAACTTGTATCAGTATGAGATGCTTCTTTTTATCGCTAGAAATGCTTCTTTTTTAGAGACTATTTGACAGTGATATTGCCACATCGGTTTTCTGTCCTTGTTGGCCTGGGTATCTTTTAGGTTCACCTGTCTAAAAGATATTCCATCTTAACATGTAGCTCTGTGAATAGTGTGTAGTTTTCATTGGAATCAGTTTGACACTTTATCTTTTAATGAGAGTATTTGCTCTGTTTATAATGTTGATATTCAGTGTGTAGACACCATGTTGCTGTGTGTTTTCTGTTTGTCCCGCCTAGTCTGTGTTCTTTGCTCTTGCCTTCTTTTAGAAGTTTGAAATGTTTCTCTAGTTCTGTGCTCCTCTGTCAGATTGTTGGGTGCACATTCAGAGACACAGCGTGTGTTTTACATTGAAGTCTAACTTAGTACTTTTACTGCCTCCCTGACACGACTGTTTCCTCCTTGTCACTGTTACACTTTGAACTGTTAGATATATATTTGGCGTTAACATCATTGTTTTGTAAAGTTTGTATTTACCCTCACAGTTACCTCATTGTTGGTCTCTACTTGTTTTTTATATTTCCATCAGAGACTACTTTTTTTTTTTTCCCAAAGCACTGCCTTAATATTTTTTTAGTGCATGTGTGTGGGTGATGAGTTGTCTCATTTCCATTTGCCATAAAAGTCTTTATTTTGCTTTCATTTTCAAAGAGTGTTTTTCTTGGGTATAGAATTCCAGGTTGGTGGTTATTTGTTTTTCAGCATTTTACAGATGCCAGTCCATTATTTTCTGACTTCCTTGTTCTTGGAAAGTCAGCTCTCAGTGTTGCTGTGCCATTAAAAGCCACACCATTTTTCCTCTGAGCGCTTGAACATGTTCTTCTAGCCTTAGGCACCCACAGAGCTGCTGAAACCAATGGGTGATTTTCATTTTTGAGTCAGTGGTCTGAGTCTTGAACCAAATCTTGCCACTGTCCCTGTCAGCCAGTTCAGTCGCTCAGTATCTGCCCCGTTGCGACCCCATGGACTGCAGCACACCAGGCTTCTCTGTCCATCACCAACTCCGGAGTTTGCTCAGGCTCATGACCATCAAGTCGGTGATGCCATCCAACCATCTCATCCTCTGTTGTCCCCTTCTCCTCCTGCCCTCAGCCTTCCCCAGCATCAGGTTCTTTTCCAATGAGTCAGTTCTTCGCATCAGGTGGCCAAAGTATTGGAGCTTCGGCATCAGTCTTTGCAGTGAATATTCAGGTCTGATTTGCTTTAGGAGTGACTTGTTGGCTCTCCTGGCAGTCCAAGGGGCTCTCAAGAGTCTTCTCCAACTCCCCAGTTCAGAAGCATCGATTCTTCGGCATTCAGCCTTCTTCATGGGGCAACTCTTACGTCCATACATGACTACTGGAAAAACCATAGCTTTGACTCAGTGAACCTTTGTCGGCAAAGTAATGTCTCTGCTTTTTAATATGCTGTCTAGGTTTGTCATAGGTTTCCTTCCAAGAAGCAAGCATCTCTTAATTTCACCATGTGCAGTAATTTTGGAGCCCAAGAAAATAAAGTCTGTCACTGTTTCCATTGTTTCTCCATTTATTTGCCATGAAGTGATGGGGCCGGATGCCATGATTTTCATTTTTTGAATGTTGAGTTTTATGCCAGCTTTTTCACTCTCCTCTTTCACTTTCATTAAGAGGCTCTTTAGTTTCAACCCCTGGAGGCATTTCTTATTCCCCTTTCTGTCTTTTCTCCACCATGAGAGTCCCCATTTATACTTTTTAACAACATAGTTTAACAAGGGGCTCCTTCAATATATTCTATCCTTTTTTTCTCTCTCTCTTATATATATTTTTACCTGACCAATCCTTCAGTTCATTGATCCTCTCTTCAGCTACGTCCGATTTGATGTTAAGCCCAGAGACTGAGTTCTTAAATTCAGTCACTGTTATTGTAAAGTTCTAGAGTTGGTTTTGATTCTCAGAAATTTTTCCTTTTGTCAAGTATATTTTTGAACAGGTGACATTTGCATCTGATACCTCTAGCACACCTCTGATATGCTGATATACATCTGATACCTCTGGATCTGGTTCAGCTCTTTTTCTCTTGGTCCTGTTTGTTGTTACACCCTTTTTTGCTTCTTTGGTTGCATGTTGGACATTATGTTTGGAAAACCCTAGAGGTTCTGAGTGATGCTGCCTTCTCCAGAGTTTCCTCTGACACACACGTCCAGTGGGAACAGAGCTGTCTGTTCACTTAGGGCCTGAGGGACTTGAGGCTGGGGAGGGGGCGGTGTCCTTGTAAGCTCAGTCTCAGCAGCCTTCACCCACCTTCCACCACCACCCCAGGGAGGAGCTTTCCAGCGTCTCGGTCTGGAAGCCTGGGCTGCCCCATAGGGCGCCCCCCTTCTCGGCAGGTCCTGAGTGGGGGGCTGCCCCCATCCGCGAGGCTGTGTAACAGAAGGGCCCGCCTGTGGGCACTTTTTCAGTGTTGCAACCCCAAGGCAAAGACCAAGACCAGGAAGAACTTGGCCTCGGCCCAAGTCCTGGAAGCAGAGTGGCCTGAGGTGAGAGCAGCCGGGGGCTGGGCCCGTCAGATTGGGCCTCACCCAGCGAAGCGTTGGGGTTGTGTTTCATTTTGTTAGCATGGTTGTGGGCCCTGCCGGCCAGGGCGCTTTGGCCTTAGTGGGCAGGATCGACCCCAGCAGGATTACCTTGTAAGAGGTTGTGCAGGTGCCACGTGGAGGATGGTAGGGGGGCCCCACAAGAAGGGAAACACTGGCTGGAGGAGTCACTGGGGCACGTGGACTAAGCTGTAAAGTCAGTCCTTGAAGCAGAAAGGCTAAGCCCCTTAACGTCTCCCTTCTTCCAAAGAAAGGATACACTGGCTGGAGGAGTCTCTGGGCATGAGGATCGAGCTAGAGAGTCAGTCCTTGAAGCAGAAAGGCTAAGCCTGTTAATGTCTCCCATCTTACAAAGCACAGACCAGTGTGTCCAGTATTTTAATGATGGGTACCTACTGCTTACATGTATGACATACACCCTCATAGCTACACATGTCTACTACATGCCTCTTACAAGTGCTGGGCACTGTTCTGGGTGCTGGACACTCAGTATGTAGTAGGGGATACGTAGCCCAGGATTTTTTTATTTCTGCAAAGAAAAATAGAACGAAAGATTCCATGTGGTTCAGTTTGAGAAAGTTCACCATGTGGAGGGCCCCATGTGCACGCAAATTGTGGTAAAATACATATAACATAAATTTAACATTTTAACCACTTGATTGAATGACTGGGTGGCTTCAGTGGAGTCAGGCTAACAGATGGCCCTGAGGTGCCATCCGCCTTTCTCCCAGAGGAACACTCCAAAGCTTGGTGGCCCTGTAGACCTTCGCTTTATTCTTCACTCTCCCCAGTGGCTCTAAGTCATTGGTCTGTGTGTCATTTAAGAATCTCTTTATCCACTTTGTTGTTAGGTTTATGTTTTGGAAAGCTTCTCAGACGTCCCTGGGTCTTGAGAAGGCAGGCTTGGATTCCAGGTTCTCCCTTGCCACGTGCCTGCCAGGTCGAGGTGGAGGCCGAAGGCTGGTCTGAGTTGTGGTGGTCTGTGTGGTCGTGGGGTCAGTGGACCGCCTCTTCTGTGGAGGGGCAAGGAGATCCTTTGTGTGGAGCCTGGAGAGACTTGACAGGGTCAGTCTTCACAGTCTCGCTCTCATTTTTAATTTATGTTTGCATTTAGTTTCTCATTTAACTGTTTTCTAGGAGTTTCCAACTGCTACTGAAGAACTAAAAATATGCAGGGAGCAGCTTCTTGAAAGATTAAGAAGAAATCACTGAGCTTAGAGTGGAAAGAAGCAATACCAGGGTCAGTAAGGGGATTCTCAAGTGTTGACATTTGCCCCACGGGGGGTCACCACTGGCCTCCGTTTTGGTGTCTTTAAACTCTGTCTGATTTTCAAGTCATTTTTCACACCTTCCCACTGAGCAGACCAGGGTGGATCAGTTCGGGATTCTCATACCTTGCTTCAAATTTATGATGAGAGCTAATGTAATTTTAGAACATTTGAGGGGGGAGTTCTCTTAACTTACATTTTTGTCCATGCTACACTTTGTGTGGGATCTTAGTTCCCTGATCAGGGATTAAAACCAATGACCCCTGCAGAAGTGTGGAGTCTTAACTACTGGGCCCCTGGGAAAGTCCACTCTAACTTTAGCTTGAACTGGCGGGATTCCGATGTGCCTTAGCATGCTTTCCGCTATAGGGTGAGTCTGAGAGGAGTTATTGGCCCTGAATCAAGCATGAGGTTGATGGTGCTCCTTTGGCCCTGCCCTGCAGCTGCTGCTGGAGCACCTGGAGTGCCTGGTTTCCTGGTATGTGCCGTCCCTCCAGATGACGGTGGGCATGCAGCAGGCGCAAGCAGCAGCAAGCTAGCCAGCATTACCAGCGACGTGGAGGTGCTCAGGGCACCGAAATTGCTGTTTGAGCACCACAAGACCCTGGACGAGAAGGTACCAGCCACCCAACCGTCCTGGATTTGTACACTTGCTGTCTTGTTAGGTGGATGATGCATGTATTTATGTAACTACTTGACTTTTGAGCTTCTTGAATTCTTGTATATATATTTTTTTCTGTAAGAAGTCAGAGTTTTATATAGTTAAAAAGCATTGCCTGTGTACATGCTCAGTCATGTCCAAATCTTTATGACGCTGTGGACTGTAGCCCACCACACTCCTCTCTTCATGGGGCTTCCCAGGCGTGAATACTGGAGTGGGTGTCCATCTTCCACTCCAGGCAATCTTCCCGACCCAGAGATCGAACCTGCCCTCTTGTATTGGCAAGCGGATTCTTTACCACTGAGCCACCTGGGAAACCCCCAGTTAAAAAGTATTCGTTGGCATGAATGTCTCAAGATTTATTATATTCTGTATATCAACTTGCAGTTAAAAACTGGGTAATAGAATTAATTTAGGATAACATTTTGTTCTCTCAAATTTAGAATTTAAAGCTGTTAACAAGCAGATTCTCTTGACGTTAAGATCAATGAGAGACATTAAAGGTATTCTGTGACAGTATCTATGTATTAGGGTGAGTATACACTAAGAAGTGTACTAACGTATATACACACATCAACACAAGGTGACTTGGCCCCTTTTATTTGAGTTGAGAGCGTGATTACAAGTAGCACTCGAAAGGTGTAGTTTGTTAGAAGAAGAATTAGGTGCCACACATAAAGAGGTAAGTTTGATCAGTCATTGTGTAATTTCCGTGAAGGGTTTGTCATTTGAATCCTTTGATTTTAAAAAAGAATGAAAGCTGTAGTGGTGGGCATCAGATGTTATTTATCGTTCTGATTGAGAACCTGCCCACCTGGGTTATTTTAATGACTAGTAAACTAGACTTGTGGCTCAGAGCTGCAGGATCTCTTAAGTACCCCCTTTGTCCAGCAGAAGACAAATTCTGACTCTAATCACCTGGTGGTATTCGGGATGGATAGCATCACCATGTATTTTCTTTATATGTTGCATTTTCAGTTTAGACTTGAATATTTCCAGGTGTTTTGCTGTCTTTACTTATTTCTTGACTCTAATTCAACTTTTTGGTTTTAGCAGATGATTCTTAAAGAGGAGAATAACCAGGAAAAGATACTAACGCACAGGGTGCTAGATGTAAATCATGAGCAAGAAAACATGCCAAGCGCCAATGGAAAGGCAAGTCCTTGGTCTCACCCTCTGTCTGGTTCTTGTCTTACCATCCAGTCTGTGTGGGGCTGTCGGGACCTCTCACCAACATACCATGTAGGTCTGAGTGGCTGTGAGGGTCTTGTGAGCTCCCAGAGCGCAGAAGGCAGTTTTGACCTCACCGATTGCCCAGAAGTGCTGTGGTCCCTCCCTCTCAAAACAAGGCTGTCTAAGGCTTCCTTTCCCCCTTAGAGACCCTCTAAGCCACGAGGAGGACCTGGCTAAGGTGATCAACCTCCAGGAAGTCATAGACAAGCAGGAGCAGAGCCAGATGGAGGAGCGCCTGGCAGCCCTCTTTGCCCATGTGACAGAGCTGAAGGAGGACCTGGACACGGCCAGGAAGGACCTCCTCAAGTCCGAGGACGTGAACAGGAAACTGCAGCAGGATGTTCACGAAGTAAGTGACGGCAGCTGTGTCTGTTGTCCTGAGGTGGACTGTGGGTCCCTTGTTCCCCGGTGATCTCAGCCTTGGCATGGCTGCGTGAGCAAGAGCAGAGCTCTGGCGAGACTGCAACTGGCTGCCTCCCCGCCTCTGCGTTGAGATCTCTGGGGTAGAAGAGGCCTGGTCCATGCAGTCCGTTGGCAGTGAACCAACATTAGGGCAGCCCTAGCGCTGTGCTGCACCCTGGGTGTGGACTCCTCATTTCTACAAGTTCTAGGGTGCCCAGTGTGTTCCTTTTCTAAAAATTCATTCATCCATTCATTCATTTCTTGGCGTATAGTTGCTTTACACTGCTGTGTCAATTTCTGCTGTACAGCAAAGTGAATCAGTCATCTATCTATCTATCTATCTACGTATCTCCCTCTCTTTTAGATTTCCTGCCCATTTACTTCACCACAGAGCACTGAGTAGATTTCCCTGTGCTATGCACTAGGTCCTTACTCGTTGACTTTATGTGTAGTATCGGTGCTGTATATATGTCAACCTGAGTCTCCCGGTTCATCCTCCCCCAACCCCACCCCCACCCCTCTGCAACTCCCTGTCAAATGTGTTCCTGATGATGCTGAAATTTCCTTCTGATTCACTCAGGCGAGTCTGGTGACACCTGTGGAGCCTGTTCTCTCGGAGAGATGGGAGCATGCTGTGTGGGCTCTGCTGAGGCAGCTTGCCTGGCCGTCTTCTCGAGTTTTCTGAGGTTCCGCTCCTTGAAAGGATGTGTGACAGTGATACCGGCGGCCAGACAAGTCAAGTGGCATTTGCTCACACTCAGATCCTCAGGCCCGAGCTGTGTGACCATGTGGAATCATGATGTTTCTGGCGGTCGTGTCTGCGGGTGTCATGATTTATGAGAAACTACCTAACGGTCACTGTGAAAACAGAAGAGTGCTGGGGGTTCAGGCCTCTTCCTGTGAGCCTCGCCTCTCCTCTGTGCACAGACAGACAGCGCCCACCCTGCCCACCCCTCCCCCGTGAGACCATCTCAGAGAGAACCCCTCCAACATGTGGTACAGCAGGTGTACTTGTTCAGTAGCTTGGTGTGAGTAATTCTGTGTGAGAACTCAAAACAGAAATATTTGCACAGGTTTGTATAAGCTATTCACACTACTCTTTGGCAACAGGAGATTAGGTGGCAGAGTTTAATACATACAGAATTCTGGGAAAAGCGTTTTTAAGACCTTTCACTTTTAATGTTAGGACTTTGCCCACATTGGTTACTTAATGACCAGGGAGGGACCTGAAATGGATTTTGAACTGGCGCACAGGAGTTGTACCAGCAGCAAGTTCTGGTCCTGGTTTGAGCGTTTCATACATATGGTGTAACTCTGCTTTAGAAGAACTAGGCTTGAGAAATCTGCGCCCAGTTGTGTTACACTTTGATCTGCTTGCCTCATTCACAAGCCAGGTGATTCCTCCCACCGTAGTCAAGGACAAGTCATGTCTCAGTCTCCATTCACGTAAAAAAGACTACAGGTTATTAACCTTCTGCGACTCTTAAGAAATAGCACTGTCACAGTCTGTCAGGCCCCTCAAATGAATACGCTCAAATATCAACTTGTCGCCCCCCCCCCCCCCAGCTCTAAACCTCTGCCTGTGCTTTTGAGTGTTGTCAATCCTGTGACTACCAGTCCGTGGTACCATGTTTGACCCTAAGGAACAATGTTTGTCTCTTCTCTCTCGCTGGCCACGAAGCTACAGGCTCCTTGAGGTGCGACCATGAGCAACACCCAGTCATACTGTCCACACACCAGACAGGCCCTTGTCACACTCGACAGCGCTGAGGGGAACTGCTTGGGGGAGCGGCCTACCCGTGGTGGAAGGGAGCCCCTCGTAGCCTCGTCTGGTCCAGTTCGGCTCTCAGGGTTTCCAGGCTGCTCCTATGAAACAGCAAATGACACAGCCTGCACCGCTTGCTTTCTGGATGTAAAATGACTTGCACCAAAATGTGCAGAACAGGTTACAGGAGTAGTTATCAACTCCGAATATTTTCATTGTGAGAAAATATTCTCTAAGTGTCCCATAGCAAATAGAAGCACTCAGAACAATAGTAAACCCTATAAACCATAATGAATAAGAAGTTCCATCTCAGGTGTAGAAAAGCTTCTGGAGGAAACACGGCAAGCCATTAACAATGATGAAGTCTGTAGAGAGAAGCTGGACTTGGGGCGGGGGTTCGGGTAGGGGGGCAGGACTCACTCTATTGCCCTCACTCCTCTCATTGCTTTAAACTGTATCCATGGAGCTCACCTGCATTCCTGGGCATTCCTGACATTCATTCCTCTACACCCCCCTTCTTCACGGGGTAAAACAAGTCAAACGGGCCAAGTTTCTGAGTCACTTGACTCAACCTGGCAGCTCTGTGCTGTCGGCCACGGCAGTCACTCACCTCGTGCAGCCCCTGAGCACGTGAGACAGGCTGGTGCAAACCTCGATGTGGAAATCACACAGGATTTCAAGACTCGCAGTGAAAAAAGGACGTCAAATAGCCTGTTGGTTTTTAAGAAAGTTTAGATTGCATATGTGGCTCATATTATCTTTCTAACGGACAGCACAGTCCACGTGAAAGGCTCACGCTTTGTCTCAGCTTTCGGGTGAACCCAGAAAGGACTACTCAGAATTCTGAACCACACACAAACAGAATTTAGCCACACACTCTAAATCCATCTACAATGCAAACACATTCAGTATTCAAAGCCAGAAATGCTATACGTGTTACAGCAGTGGATTAGCCATAAGGAAAATGTAACTCGACATCTGCTAAGCATCTTTAGTGACTGGAACAACGAACCCAGCTCAATTCAGCTCTTAGCAAATTTCTAAACGATTTAGAGATATGTAGCTTGTTGTTTTGCATTTCTTCTAATTGCTTTTTAGCATTTTCAGCTTCCCATAGGAGAGAATTCTGAAAAAGATACAAACAGCTTTAGTGTCCATTCTTAACGGACGTTGCATGGACTGTGGGATGGCTACTCTTCTGTCTGAAAGCATAAAGCACCTCGGGATGAGTGGCGGACCTCGCGCCCAGAGTGAAGTGCCAGCACGAGGCTGGATGACAACTTTTAACATCAACTTGTACGCAGACAATCTCCTCCTTCCCCGACTGATCTTCTAGATACAAGGAGGCCAGGTCCCGGGAGAAGTGAAACTGCTTATAGCTTTTTGCAGTTCAGTGGTCACTCAGGAAACTGGCGCAGGTTTCACATGCCAAATTCAAACCTGAGACAAAACTATCCCACCTCAGGGCCAGCCCACAGGTCAGGGTGAAGTGAGGGGACCACACTGTGTGGTCTCTAGTGAGGTGTGTGTTTCATCTTGGGTTTTGTGGGGGGAAAACATGCCACAGAACTTGTAGTGACCATTGGTCTCTCTCAGACAATCGTTGCCCAAACGCCAACCTCAGGGAAGGTTCTGGGCCTTGTCTTTAGGGCACTGGTGCAGCTGGGACAGGTTTTCACCGAACCTGAACCAGAGTGTTGCCCACTGAGCTGCTCTGGTGGAGGTTCTCAGCCATTTTTCAAAGCAAATGAAAAGAGAGAAGGCTGGAGTTGGAATATGAGAATACTTGCTTTTAGTTGATTCAGTCTTTTCTATCACTTTATGTAAAAGATCCTGAACTAAACTTATTGATTTGACTGTGTCAGGCCTTAGCTTAGCTGCGTCATGCAGGATTCCTTTGTCGCGGTTGCCACGTGGTCTGTGGGATCTTAGCTCCCCAACCAGCCATTGAACCTGCGTCCCTGACCTTGCAAGGCAGACTCTCAGTCACTGGACTGCCAGCAAAGCCCCAGAAATAAACTTCTAAGAAAGAAACGAAAGGGTGAGGGTGGACCTAGAAGAAAGTTCTAGCATGGTGGCTGGTAACACTGGGGCCATCAGTGGATCCGGCTCTCTGATGCTTTCTGTAAAGGTTGCAGGCACACATCTATGTCTGTTCCTTTACACACTGCCTGTGGATGCTGTCACGCTTATTCACTAGCATGAAATGCTGCTACTCAATTATTCATACCAGTGAAGACATTCACTCCGGGGCCCTCTATGGAAAGAGTTTTCCAACTGCTATCCTGGAGATTTCCCACACACAGACCAGGCCAGGCCAGGCCAGGCCAGGCCAGATGCGCCTCTTTCTAAAGAGGCCGTGGGGCTGGCTCACCTTATCCTCCAAAGCTGCCATTCTCTCCTTCAGATGAAGCTGAAGCTTCTCATCTGATTCGGATAGAAGCTTATCCACGGTATCTGATAAGTGTTTATTGTGCTCTTCATTTTTAATCTCTGCATCGCCCAAAACAGGAAAAACACAAACTCATAAACTTCAAGAGCAAATATGGTCTTTCTTTTAAAACACCAGGGAGCCGTGACGTGAGCAGCCTATGTCCTGGTTCCCGAGGCGGTCCCCTCCCATGGCCACCTCTGGTGGGCTCTTAAGCATCACCAGAGCAGACAGGCAGGTGCAGAGGGAGGCAGGGACTTCACTTGTCAAAGGTCACTCCCAATGCTTCTCTTTGGCAGAGCACCTGGTGGACCTTACTGTCACCAGACATTACTCGTCGCAGGGGCTTGGGGAGCAAGCAGATTTACACTCAGAAACAAACAGAATTTAAAGGGGATCAGCTTACACACATGTTGGTGGAGGAATTTCCCAGTATACAAACAGAAGCTTGAGTCTGGATTAAGGGGGTAAAATGAATTCAATTTATAAAGCAAAAGGTGAGAAAATTCATTTTGGAAAAAAAGCCAGTGGAGATAGGCTTTCACATATTTTTCTTTACATGCAACATCACTTGAATTCTTTGAAATAATTGCTGTTGTTCAGTTGCTCAGTCATGTCTGACCCTTTGTGACCCCATGGACTGCAGCACGCCAGGCTTCCCTGTCCTTCACTATTTCCCAGAAGTTGCTCAAACTCATGTCCATCGAGTCAGTGATGCCATCCAACCATCTCGTCCTCTGTCGCACCTTCTCCTCCTGCCTTCGCTCTTTCCCAGCATCAGGATCTTTTCCAAGGAGTGTGTTCTTCACATCAGGTGCCCAAGTATTGAATCTGCAGCTTCAGCATCAGTCCTTCCAATGAATATTCAGGACTGATTTCCTTTAGGATTCATTGGTTTGATTGCCATACAGTCCAGGGGACTCTCAACAGTCTTTTCCAACACCTCAGTTGAAAAGCATCAATTCTTTGATGCTCAGCCTTCTTCACGGTCCAACTCTCACATCCATACATGACTACTGGAAAATCCGTTTCTTTAAGTAGGTGGACCTTTGATGGCAAAATAATGATCTTAGTTTTTTTTTTAATGTTCAGTTTAAAGCCATCTTTTTCACTCTTTTTCACCTTCATCAAGAGGCTCTTCATCAAGGTCCTCGTGGCTTTCTGCCATAAGGGTGGTGTTATCTGCATATCTGAGGTTAATGATATTTCTCCTGATCATCTTGATTCTAGCTTTTTCTTCATCCAGTCCAGCATTTCTCATGATGTACGCTGGATGTAAGTTAAATAAGGAGGACGATAATATACAGCCTTGACTTACTCCTTTCCTGATTTTGAACCCGTCTGTTGTTCCATATCCAGTTCTATCTGTTGCTTCTTGACCTGCATACAAATTTCTTAGGAGGCAGGTCAGGTGGTCTGGTATTCCCATCTCTTGATGAATTTTCCACAGTTTTTTTGTGATACACACAGTCAAAGGCTCTGGTGTAGTCAATTAAGCAGAAGTATGTGCTTTTCTGTAAGTCTCTTGCTTTTTCAATGACCCAACGTATGTTGGAAATTTGATCTCTGATTCCTCTGCCTTTTCTAAATCCAGCTTGAACATCTGGAAGTTCATAGTTCACATACTACTGAAACCTGCCTTGGAGAATTTTGAGCATTACTTTGCCACCGTGTGAGATGAATGCAATTGTGCAGTAGTTTGAGCATTCTTTGTCATTGCCTTTCTTTGGGATTGGAATGAAAACGGACCTTTTCCAGTCCGGTGGCCACTGCTGAGTTTTCCAAATTTGCTGGCATATTGAGTTCAGCACTTTCACAGCATCATCTTTCAGGATTTGAAATAGCTCAACTGGAATTCCATCACCTCCACTAGCTTTGTTTGTAGTGATGCTTCCTAAGGCCCACTTGACTTCACACTCCAGGATGTCTGGCTCTAGGTGAGTGATCACACCATCGTGAATATCTTGGTTGTGAAGATCTTTTTTGTACAGTTCTTCTGTGTATTCTTGCCACCTCTTCTTAATATCTTCTTCTTTTGTTAGGTCTATACCATGTCTGTCCTTTACTGTGCTATCTTTGCAGGAAAAGTTCCCTTGGTGTCTCTAATTTTCTTGGAGAGATCTCTAGTCTTTCCCATTCTATTGCTTTCCTCTATTTCTTAGGATTGATCACTGAGGAAGGCTTTCTTATCTCTCCTTGCTATTCTTTGGAACTCTGCATTCAAATGGGTATATCTTTCCTTTTCTCTTTGCCTTTCGCTTCTCTTCTTTTCACAGCTATTTGTGTGGCCTCCTCAGAAAACCATTTTGCCTTTTTTGCAATTTCTTTTTTTGGGGGGATGGTCTTGATGATCGTTTCCTGTACAATGTCACCAACTTCCGCCCATAATTCTTCAGGCATTCTATCAGATTTATTCCCTTGAATCTCTTTTATCATTTCCACTACATAACTGTAAGGGATTTGATTTAGGTCATACCTGAATTGTCTAGTGGTTTTCCCGACTTTCTTCAATAGAAGTCTGAATTTAGCAATAAAGAGTTCACGATCTGAGCCACAGTCAGCTTCCGGTCTTGTTTTTGCTGACTCTATAGAGCTTCTCTATCTTTGGCTGCAAAGAGTATAATCTGTCTGATTGTGGTGTTGACCATCTGGTGATGTCCATGTGTAGAGTCTTCTCTTGTGTTGTTGGAAGAGGGTGTTTGCTATGACCAGCGTGTTCTCCTGGCAAAACTCTATTAGTCTATGCCCTGCTTCATTCTGTACTCCAAGGCTAAATTTGCTGTTACTCCAGCTATTTCTTGACAAATTAAGGTGCGTGAGTGTAAAGTCACTTCATTCGTGTCCCACTCTGTGCGACCCTATGTGCTGTAGCCTGCCAGGCTCCTCTATCCATGGTATTCTCCAGGCAAGAACAATGGAGTGGATTGCCATGCCCTCCTCCAGGGGATCTTCCTGACCCTCATAGTGGCACCTGTGAAGCTGCACAAATTAGGGGGGGGGGTGTCATATGTATTTTCATTTTGTAATCTATGGCTTTGTACTATTAAAAGACTCTTAGTTCTTGGAGGATCTCTTCAGTATTGAAATGTTGCTGCGATGAGCTGTGACAGATGCCAGGATTCTTGGCCTCTGGAGGAAAGGAATTCGATCCAGGGCCAGTGATGTGGCTTGATTGCTCAGAGCTTTTTATATATAAAGTTTTATATATATAAAGTTTATATATATATATATAAAGCTTTTTATATATAAAGTTATAAATAAAGTTTTATTAAAGTATAAAGGAGATAGAGAAAGCTTCTGATGTATGTCGGGAGCCACCATGAGAGATCCCAACCATGACAAACGTCATGTGGAGAGGACCTGACAGACAAAGGCGAAACAGGACTCAAGGGATTCCCTGGATCTGCTCCAGCATCTACCCCAAAACTAAAATCTGTCTGTCTACTGTTTATTATATTATGCTTTTCACCAACTTTTTTGACATTTACAGGGGGCTATCCCTGACCACCTTTTTCTGAAACAAATCAACTTAAGGCTCTAGTTACTAAGTCTCCTGGGCTTGAAAGGAACATTTTTACTTTAACCCCTCTGTTACTATTTTAGCTTGTTTGGCAGGTTTATCCACATTCTTACAACTAATGCACATGATTGTTCACAACACCCCAAGCATAACCTTCGAGCGATAAAAAAGCTTTATTAAAATAGTACTGCATTGTTGAGCCAATGTTTGCTGCTGAGTTTCCTTGTCCTTTACCCAATGTGCGCCTGGGAGTACATTAACAAAAATAGTTGGTATGCAAGAAAAACAAGCAGTAGCCTTGGCATTAGCAACAGAAAACCCTTGAGTTGGTAAGTTCTTTCTTTGTTGTAACCCACTGTGCCTTTGTTCCATAAGAATGTATCTCTGTTTCTTGAGGGGGACTGCAGACTAAAAAGATAAAGGGAAAACAGGTTTTCTGGGCGACCAACCTTTATCACAAAAGAGTTACAAAATGTTAACAGGCCACAGGGCCAGAAGATGGTGTGCACAACATAAGACCCTTGTTTATAAAAAGCTATGCAAAAAATGTCCTGCTTTTGATAAGGGTGAAACTGATGTAATGTTGAGCTGACTCTATATAACTCTGTATCTTTCACTTCTGGAAATGTGTAACTTAGGGTATAAAAGCTCCTTTTGAAAATAAAGCTACAGACCCGGCTTCATCAGAGGTTGGTCTCCCTGTGTCATTTTTTTTTTTTTCCTTTTCACTCTTTTTTTCTCTCTGTTCTTTTTTTAGGATGACTACTTAAAACACAGGGGCTCTCTGTTCACTTTTTGCCTGGGCTTCTAAGACCCTATCGGGAAGGCGCCCTGAGTCTTCACCAGGGAGAGGGCGTCCTGAGTCCTAACCCCATCTGAGAGGGCGCCTGCAGACTCCGTGAACAGAACAAGTTCTGTGTCAAGAACTTTATTGGCTTTCTGTGTAAACCAAGGAAGATTAAGCCTATTTTTTTCCCCTTTTATCTCTCTTCTTTACTTTCTCCATTTGCCGACACCGTTCTCCTGAGAGAATCCCTGGATCCAACTGGGGCTGGACCCCGCAAAGTGGCACCCGAAACAGGGTCCCGAAGGTAAGTCTCCCCCATTGTACAGTTTTTCGGACGGCTAGGACCCCACTCAGGATGCCGCAGACCCCCCTGCATAAAATAGGTAGAGTAAAAAACAGTGGGAAGTAAAAATCTTTTTGACGAAGAGGTAAAAAAGATAATTTTCTGATACGGGTAACAGTGAGTCAAAAGAATGACAACTCTTTATAGGAGTAATCTTACAACTGTTAAACAAAAGAGGAATTAAGTTTAAGAAAGCTAATGTTCAATCGTTTTTACATTTGTACAAGAGCAATGTCCTTGGTTTCCAGAAGAGGGCACTGTTAACCTAGATATCTGGGAAAAGGTAGGGAAGCCCCTAAAAACTTACTACACTTTACATGGCCCAGAAAAGGTCCCCACTGACACCTTTTCTCTATGAAATATGATTAGAGATGCTTTAGATCCTGCTCATGAATCTGGTTAATCCACTGCATTAATTGCCAATGTGATTTAGTAATAAAATATATAAATAATTTACATTAATTTATTAAAATGTATTGTTATTATTTTGTAATTAAATAATATAATTTTAATATTAATAAATGTTTATGAATCTAATAATATATAAATGTATTACATTTATTAAATAATGCTATTATTACATTATTATATATATTCATTATACTTATGTATATACATATACATTATATATGATTAATATTTAATATTAGCTATGAATTACATTGTAATCATTTACATTACATACATCATATTACAAAAATTTATTGTAAATACTTATATTTACAGTATATTACTTTAATTAAAATGTACAATTATATAAATACATATATTTATTTATGACAATGCATAAATAATTATAAATTATTAATAAAAGCAATTTGTTAATTGTTTATAATTAATATACTTCACCTCAAGATGAAAAAGATTTAAAAGAGGCAGCAGCCCGATACCATTCTAATAAAGATTGGTCTTTTTAAGCTAAAAATGCTCCTAAGAGCTTAAGAGACACATCCCCAATCAGACCATCCATAAGATTCAGTCACCAAACAGTTAAAAGATCTCCGGAACAGGGAAAGAGAAACATGGGCCAAAAAGGGTTCCTGTAGATGCTTTTGCTCTGTGGAATGTGATTAGAAATGTCCTGGACCCCCGTCATGAGGCTGTTAGAGAGCCTGTGGGGGAGGCTATGGCGGTGGATGGTGGTGGGTCTCCACTTTCTGCGCAGATCATATTTTTCTGCCATTGATGAAGAAAAGGAGGGAGACTGTGCTTTACCTCCTGAGAAAGGAGGGGGCTTACAGGGCACTGCAGCTGGGTGCCCTGGCGAGCCCCCTGCCCCTCTGCGCAAACCTTTAAAAACTTATCCACCACTTTCTGATTTAAGGCGATCGCCGCCGCCTCCGTTTGCGCCTCCCAGGGCCCTCCCAATCTCTGAATCGGAAGGCACCTAACAAGTCAAGAGTCTTCGGAATAGTGTTTTATGTAGTGGTATCCGAGCCAATGATGAAACTTGTAACAGTAGTGGCCTGGATTCTTCAAAAAAAATGATAATAATCCTGCCTTTAAAAATCTGTCTTATCTCCTGGTAGGCCTTATCACACCTCATCACTGGACCTGGCTTTTTCCCCTCAGGCTTTCCTAGGTATTCTTGCTCATTTTTCATGTGAAACTTAGAATCAGTTTATCCTGAAAATCAGTCTGAATGGCTGTTAATTAGGATTGCATTAGATGTTAGACTAACGAGAAGTGACATTTATATGACATTCAATCTGATCATTAAGAACACTGCGTGTCTTCACAATGACCCAAGTGCTTGCATGTGTGTAGTTTCCTCCAGATGGTGTTGAAGTTTCCTTTATGTTCCCTCTGGAAACACTGGGCATCTATACTGGAGATGCGGCATGAACGCAGCAGACACAAATTCCTGCCCTTGGACTTTTGGCTACCTGAGGTCATGAAGATATTCCCCTATGTCATCTACCGGTTTTTCTTTCCTTTCCACTTAGGTTCACTATTCACTTGGAACTGACTTTTGTTGGATCGATTTTATTCCATCTAGATGGGCAGTTAATTAAGCAGCATTTACTTTAAATCTACTTGCCTGCTCACTGGTACTGAGTCAGTGAGTGAATGAATGAAAGTCACTTAGTCGTGTCTGACTCTTTTCAACCACCTGGACTGTACACTCCATGGAATTCTCTAGGCCAGAATACTGGAGTGGGTAGCCTATCCCTTCTCTAGCGGATCTTCCCAGGCCAGGAATCGAACTGGGGTCGCCTACATGGCATGCAGATTCTTGACCATCTGAGCTATCAGGGAAGTCAATGGTACCAGTAGTGTAGTAAAGCAAGTACTCGTGTATGGGCAGAACTAGATATGTCTCAAAGACAGAATCAACTTTGTTTTCTTCAATTCATGTCTGGAGCTGGTGGAAGGAAGGAGCCAAGAATGGAATCGTTGTTTGGGCCGGAGAAACAGTAAGCAGTGACTACTATGGGGGGAGGGGTGGGGGGGGCACCTGCAGGAACAGAGTAGAGGCGGAAAGTCATGGCTGTGGCCCTGCTGATACTGAGGCAGATCTTAGACTTCAGAATGAAGATGGGAGGTAGGCAGGTGGAGATGAAAGTATCAAGTTATATCTCTGAGCACCATTCCCTTTACAAAATTAGTTCTCTGAAAGCAAAAAAGTATTAAGATCCTCCATGTAGTCAAAAATCTGTGTACACTTTACAGTCAGCCCTCTATAACCTCGGTTTAATGTCTGTGGATTCAAAAACCATGGGACATGCCATAGATATATTTATTGAAAAAAATACAGGTGTAAGTGGACCTGTGCAGTTCAAATCTGTGTTGTTTGAGGGGTAACTGTGTTTGTAAAGCATTTTGCTTATCCATTGCCCATGGATGAACGTTTGGGTTGCATCTCCCTTTTGTCTGTTGTGAATGGTGCTGGTATGAATATTCGTGTACAAGTGTCTGTTGGAGTCCCTACTGGCAATTCTTTGGGGTTTAGACCTAGAGTAGTTTTGTTTCAGGAAGGAGGACCCCTTCCAGGGCCCGAAACTGGGCTCTTGTCTAACACTCAGAAATGAATTGTCCAAGGAGACACATGTGCTGACAAAGCAAGAGATTTTATTGGGAAAGGGCACCCGGGTGGAGAGCAGTAGGGTAAGGGAACCCAGGAGAACTGCTCTGCCGCGTGGCTCGCAGTCTTGGGGTTTATGGTGATGGGATTAGTTTCCGGGTGGTCTTTGGCCAATCATTCTAATTCAGAGTCTTTCCTGGTGGCACACGCATCGCTCAGCCAAGATGGATGCTAGCGAGAGGGATTCTGGGAAGTGGACGGACACACGGTGTCTCCTTTTAACCCTTCCCGAACTCTTCCTGTTGGTGGTGGCTTATTAGTTTCGTATTCCTTATCAGGATCTCCTGTCATAAAACAACTCATGCAAATTGTTACTATGGTGCCTGGCCAGGGTGGGCAGTTTCAATTAGTGTGCTTCCCCTAACAGTTTTGCCAGCTCATAGGTCAATTTTAACTTTTTGAGGAATGTGTGAACTTTTTTCCACAGTGGCCACATCATCTTCCATTCTCCCCAGCAAGATACAGGGTTCCTGTGTCTCCACGTTCTCCCACCACTTGTTAATCCTGTGCACTCTTGTCATATTCTGTTGTTTCTGATCTTTACATTGAAGCTACTTTAGATGTGAGATACTTTCTCATTGTGGTTTTAACTTGCATTTCTCTAGTGACAAATCATGTTAAGTATCATTTCATGACCTTAGTATAATCCACATGCAGTAAAATTTAAGGGTATAGTTTTATGATTTCTGACAGATAAATACACCCATGTACAGCCACCACAAGCAAGATACAGAATGTTTCCATCACCACAAATCTTCTCTTGTCCTTTTCCCAACCATTTTGATCAACACCAGGCAGCCAATGATTTGCTGGTTTCGAGAGATTAGATCTATTGTCTAGGATTTCATAAAAACCGGATCATGGGTTTGCATTTGTGTCAGACTTCTTTTGTTTGGCATAATAGGTTTTCTGTTGTTGCTTTTTGTTTGTTTTTAAATTTCCTTAATTTATTTCTAATAACCGTCAGGGCTTTTCCTGAAAAGGAAATGTCCCCATTTTTTACAACATTTATCAGAAGTATATGGATACTATTTTATTTTTTATGCTGTCTGTGGCATTCGTAATTTTTCATTTTTTTTTTAAATTTGGCTACGCTGGGTCTCAGTTGCAGTTTGTGGGATACAGTTCCCTGACTATGAATCAAATCTGGGCTCCCTGCTTTGGGAGTGCAGAGTCGTAGCACCAGGACCACCTATTTGTTTTCTCTCTTTTTTAAATTGTGTTATAGTCATTTTACAATGTTACATTATTCTCTGCTGTACAATGAAGTAAATCATTTATATGTGCATATATATCTGCTCCCCTTTGAGCTTCCCACCCACCCCCTCTTTCCTCTTCTTTAGGTCAATGGAGAGCACCAAGCTGAGCTCCGTATATTAGACAGCTGCTCTCCACTAGCTGTCTGGTTAAAGACCTGAGGATTATTAGAAATAAATAAAGGAAATTTAAAAACAAACAAAAGCAACAACAGGAAACGTACATCCTAGCAGGGCATGCATGTCCCTGCTGGCCTCTCACTTTGCCCCTCCTCCCTCCCCTGCTGCGTCGTCGAGGTCCTTCTCTGTGTCTGTGCCTCTATGTGGGCTCTGGAGATAAGAGCCTCAGCACCATTTTCCATATACGCTGTGCTTAGCTGCTCAATCCTGTTCATTCTGTTGCCTGCAAGGCTCCTCTGCCAAAGGGGATTCTCCACACAAGGATACTAGAGTGGGTTGCCATGCCCTTTTCCAGGGTGTCTTCCCAAACCAGGGATCAAACTCAGGTTTCCCACACTGCAGGCAGATTCTTTACTCTCTGAGCCACAAGGGAAGCCCAACAATAGTGGAACGGGTAGCTTATCCTTTCTTAGGGGATATTGCCAACCCAGGAATTGAACCAGGGTCTCTGGCATTACAGGAAGATTCTTTACCAGCTGAGCTACTATGGAAGCCTATAGATAGACAGATAAATGTATAAATTCATATATACGAATATATATATATGTGTGTGTATATATATATATGAAGATACAATATATGTTTTTGTTTTTCTGTCTCATTTCACTTTATGACTGACAGTCCATCCACATTTCTTCAGAGGACCCACTTTCATTCCTTTAATGCCTACATAATATTACACTGTATATATGTAGCACTCTCCCTTACCCATTTCGCAGTTGCTGGACATTTAGGTTGATTCCATGTCCTGCTGCTGCTAAGTCACTTCAGTCGTGTCTGATTCTGTGCAACCCCATAGACGGCAGCCCACCAGGTTCCCCCGTCTCTGGGATTCTCCAGGCAAGAATACTGGAGTGGGTTCCCATTTCCTTCTCCAATGCATGAAAGTGAAAAGTGAAAGTGAACTCACTCAGTCCTGTCTGGCTCTTCCTGTCCCCATGGACTGTAATCTACCAGGCTCCTGCATCCATGGGATTTTCCAGGCAAGAGTACTGGAGTGGGCTGCCATTTCCTTCTCCAGATTTCATGTCCTAGTTATTGTAAATAGGGCTGCAATGAACATGAGCGTGCATATGTCTTTTTGAATTATGGCAGTCTCAGCAAACCCAGTGGGATTATTGGGTGGTATGGTAGTTCTCTTTTCAGTTTTTTAAGGAACCTACATACTGCCCCCCAAAGTGGCTATGTCAATTTACATTCCCACCAACAATTCATGGGGTCACAAAGAGTCGGACATGACTGAGCAACTGAACTGAACTGAACTGAATAGTGATAGAATAGTGAGTGATGTTGAGATGCTGTTGTGTTTGGTATTCCATCCTATGACTTATTTATACAATGGGTAAGTACATTTGAATAGATTCTGATTGACCCTTTGCACTACATAAAGTGACAGGCTTCGACAAATGCATATTGACAGGTATCCATCCTAAACGATCACTTCCAATTCCCCACTCCGTGATCTGCTTATCATCTATGTAGCTTTACCTTTCCAAGAATGTCACAATGGGGTCATACTGGGTGCAGCCTTTTCAACTGGATTCTTTCACTTAGCCATGTGCATCTAAGATTTATCCCTTTCAAGGGTTGATGTTTCATTCCTTTCCACTGTTGAGTGTTATTCCTTTGCATGTATATAGGAGGAAAATAAATTTCCCTCTCCCCTTCCAGGTTCTTGGTTGAGCCCTCCTTCTCCATCATTAAACACAAATTATCAGGAGAAAGAAGTTTAATGAACATGTATACCTTTTGCATAGAGAGGAGATGCCAAGGAAAATTGAGTCCTCCCTGAAATGACCAAAGACTTCACCATAAATAGCTCTTCAACCCCAAACAGAAGAAAGATCTTGAGGGGAAGGCAGAGGCCATTTATGGCAGGTTATCATGCAAAGCACAGTAAACAAACAGATGATTGTTTGCAGATTTAAGTCCTGACTTCTTCACTGATAAGTGTTCCTTCCTTGAGATGTAATTATTCCTCTCCTAGGTTCAAAGGGGGACACCCTTACAAATGGAGATTTCTCTCATAAATGTAAATGTACCTCACAAAAGGGTAACCTCAGTCTTCCCTGGTGAGCTAGCTGCTAAAACTCTGCCTGCTAATGCGGTGGACACAGGTTCTATCCCTGATCCAGGAGTATCCCACATGCCTCAGAGCAGCTGAGCTCATGCACCACAACTACTGAGCCAGCGCTCTAGAGCTGGGGAGCCACAACTACTACATGCAGGCACCACAACTACTGAAGCCTGCACACCTAGAGCACATGCTCTGCAACAAGAGCAGAACTAGCTCTCCACAACCAGGGAAAGCCCTCTCAAAGCAACGAAGACACAGCATGGCCATAAAGAAAGGAACACATTTAAAAAAAAAATAGGGGGCAACCTCTACTCAGATTCTTTTATTATTATTATTATTTTAAATTAAACTAAACTAACTCATGTCAGACATAATTCGGGGTGGTGTGTTCTGGTCCCCTTGATATCTGTGTACACCAATTTGCTTGCACATTCATCTACTGAAAGATATCCTGATTTCTTCAAGTTTGTAGCCATTGTGAATAGAACTGCTGTGCAAAACTGCATCCTCGTTTGCATTTGGATGTACAATTTCAGAGCAACTGCGTAAATACTGAAAGCATGATTGTTGGATCCCAAGGTGAAACCTGTTGAGCTTTGGGGAAAACTACCAGACTGTCTCTCATGGGGGCTGTACATGCATTCCACCAGCAATGAGGAATTGCTGTTGTTCCTCACCCTCCAGCAATTAGTATTATCTTATATTTGGAGTTTAGCAGTCCTAAGAGGTGTGGTGTGATAGATCACGATTTTAATTTGTAATTCCCCGATTGTACATGATGGTGAGCCTGTGTGCTGTTTATTTTTAACAACTAAGGAAATTCTGACATGTGTTGCAAATTGAGTAAAGTTTGAAGTCATATGCCAAGTGAAACAAGCTAAACAGTAATGGACAAATAATCTATGATTCCACCGTGAGATGTCCAGATAAGTCCACTGCAAACACAAAGTAGAATAAGGCTGCCAGGGGATAAGGGGAGTTGGACCTGTTGGACTTGAACAAGGGCCAGTGACCGTGCACGATGATGGTGGTGGTCAGTCAGTCAGTCAGTCAGTTCAGTCGCTCAGTCGAATCTGACTCTGCGACCCCATGAATCACAGCACACCAGGCCTCCCTGTCCATCACCAACTCCTGGAGTTTACCCAAAGCATGTCCATTGAGTCAGTGATGCCATCTAACCATCTCACGCTCTGTGGTCCCCTTTTCCTCCAGCCTTCAATCTTTCCCAACATCAGGGTCTTTTCAAATGAGTCAGCTCTTTGCATCAGGTGGCCAAAATGTTGGAGTTTCAGCTTCCACATCAGTCCTTCCAGTGAACACCCAGGACTGATTTCCTTTAGGGTGGACTGGTTGGATCTCCTTGTAGTCCAAGGGACACTCAAGAGTCTTCTCCAACACCACAGTTCAAAAGCATCAGTTTTTCTGCGCTCAGCATGAGACACAGGACACAGCCAGCAGTAACACCTTCTCACACAGATTTCCAGTCAGTGCCTGTCAACCTTCTACACCCTTGGTTTCTCTCCTTTGGGTCTGAGAGCTCAAGGCCTCATGAAATTGAGGTGTTCTCCTTCTCAGAAAATGGAACCTAGCACACAGCCCCATGCCTCATTCTGCCAGCCAAGGCTATCAGCTCCTCTTACTGAAGCGCCATGTGTCACACGTGTCCTATAGAAATCCTCAAATTAACAACAATGCCAACAAGAAGACCTAGGGTGGGGGACGGCTGAGCTTAATGAAATTATCACCAGATGCACCAGACTGCCAGCTGCTAAGGTATGTGGCATCAACTTCCCACTGGCCTGACATCTTGGAGGTCATGCCCTCAAACTGGTGAAAAGACACCTATGAGGGACACTCTGGCAACATGATCAGCAGGTAGTGAGACCTGCAGGGAAAAGTGGAAGTGGACAGAAGGTGGATCCTGCAGCAAGAGCAGGTTCTCCGAGTTGCTGTGCTTGGCATGTGCTACGCTTAGTTGCTCAGTCATGTCTGACTCTTTGCGACCCCATGAACTGTAGCCCTCCATGCTCCTCTATCCATGAGGATTCTCTAGGCAAGAATACTGGAGTAGGGGATCTTCCCAACCCAGGGATCGAACCCACGTCTCCTGCATTGTAGGCAGATTCTTTTACCGTCCAAGCCTTCCCAGAAGAGAGATTGTAAATGGAACTGAGTAAAGGTCAGGTTATTTGACCAGAGACCAAGCCCTTGGCCTCTGAAAGCTCTTGAATTTTCATTTGCTTTGCTCTCACTACTGTTTCTTGACTTTCCAAGAACTTCAGAAGGTTAGGGGGTAGGGAGAGGAAAGCAGTGAATCATCAAGGAGAATTGTAGTCCTACAACTAAACTATGATCCTAAGATATTGTCTTATATCTTATATAAGACTTATATAAAAAAGACTTCCACCTCCACGAACCCAACTCAGGAGATATTCAGAGTTTGAATGTTGCCAAAGAAATTTTCATTTCCTTCTTTTATATTGCATAATGCATCCTCCTTAATTTTCAGTCTCTAAAATCTAAATTAATGGGGACATCTGCTTCTAGCAAATGCAGTCAGTGTTGTCTTGCCACCACCAGTATGCAATCATAAAACCAAAAGAAGAAAAAGAGGAGTAAAAAGGACAACACGGCACAGCTTCCAGAAACCAGACCCTTTCCCAAACCACCCCCTTTCCACACCCATCTTGCTTCTTCCCATGTGTCGCAATCTGCTGTCATAATTCAACTGCAAATACATGTGTGTGCTCAGTCATTTCAGGCATGTCCGACTCAGTGCATCCCCATGGACTGTAGCCCACCAGGATTCTCTGTCCATGGGATTCTCCATGCAACAATACTGGAGTGGGTTGTCTTGCCCTCCTCCAGGCGATCTTCCTGACCTAGGGATCAAACTTTTATCCCTAGTCTTCGGTGTGTCCTAAATTGGCAGATGGGTTCTATACCACCAGAGTCACCTGGGAAGCATCCTGCTACAAATATACTTAACAGGAAATGCACTCCAGGCCTGTTTGGTCTCTCGTCAATCAAAAACCACCAAGATTTGGTCAGAACTGAAAAATTCAAACAATAAAATCTTGGTAAAGACAAACTACACTCAAGGAATCTGTATGCCCCCGACCAGTTCAGCCACAAACGACTCCAAAGGGGAGAGTCTAACTCTTTCTGGGGAGAGGGGTGCCCCACTCCCAGCCCGATGGTCGTTAGGTCCCCCAGCATGGCTTTTGCTCTAGGCCAAAGCTGTCCAGTGAAGTGTACTATGGACTACAAACTCAAGCTCCATATAATACCTTAAATTTTCTAGTAACCACATTTAAAAACATAAAGAAGCAGATGAAATTAATTTTCAAATTATATTTTAATCCAGTAAACAAAAAGTATTATCATTTCAACATGTGATCAATATGTCACAAGTCATGGCTGGCGTGCAGGTAAGTCTGACCTTATTTTGATGACTAAATACATTCCTTTCTAAGACAAAGTGCCACTCCTAGGATGGGAAGCTAAAATGGGAACCCCTTTACCTTGGGAGTAAGCCTGTCAGGTAAAACACAAGACATCTAGTTAAATTTGGTTCTCAGTGAATAATTTTTTAGTATAAGTACATCCCAAGTATTGCAGGAGATGGACTTCTACTAAAAAAAGAAAAAAAAGTTTTCATTGTTTCCCAAAAATTCAAATTTAACTGGGATTCATGTATTTCTGTTTGGTAAATCCAGCCACCTAAAAAGCATGATTAGAACGGATTCCTTCTTTAGCTAAAAGAGAGTACATCAGTGGTGAGTGAACACAGCTCTCTCCCATCAGGGCCAGAGTTAACGATCACGGGAGGATGACGTGTCATCAGGTGGCCAGTAGGGTTCAGAAGTGCAAACGTGCATCTTCCTTGGCCCAGCACAGACCACAAGGTACTGGCAACCCCACAAAAGACGAGGCGATAAGGCAGAGGAGATGAAGGCAGAGGGAGAAAACATGGCCAGTTCAGGAAGCAGCAGAAGGTGATGGTGCCCAGGAGGTCACAGGCCAGCCTGCTGGGGAGCCTCACAGTTCAAGGTGTGAAGCGCTCTTCCCAGGGTTCAGTGGTGATCACACCTGCAGGAAGGTGCACAGCTAAGCAGTAGGGGGTCACTGAAGCCCAGTGGCTACTCTGCTCCACCCTTGTTTCTTTTCCATGAAGTTTACAAAATATCTGTACATCCTGTACTCCCATGAACCTTGTACAAGACCTTGATCTTAATGCAGCATCTGCACCTTTGCAACCTGCTGTAGGATTTTCTTTTTTTTTTTTTTCTTTTCTTTTTTTTTTTTTTAATTTTATTTTATTTTTAAACTTTACATAACTGTATTAGATTTGCCAAATATCAAAATGAATCCGCCACAGGTATACATGTGTTCCCCATCCTGAACCCTCCTCCCTCCTCCCTCCCCATTCCATCCCTCTGGGTTGTCCCAGTGCACCAGCCCCAAGCATCCAGTATCGTGCATCGAACCTGGACTGGCAACTCATTTCATACATGATATTTACATGTTTCAATGCCATTCTCCCAAATCTTCCCACCCTCTCCCTCTCCCACAGAGTCCATAAGACTGTTCTATACATCACTGTCTCTTTTGCTGTCTCGTACACAGGGTTATTGTTACCATCTTTCTAAATTCCATATATATGCGTTAGTATACTGTATTGGTGTTTTTCTTTCTGGCTTACTTCACTCTGTATAATAGGCTCCAGTTTCATCCACCTCATTAGAACTGATTCAAATGTATTCTTTTTAATGGCTGAATAATACTCCATTGTGTATATGTACCACAGCTTTCTTATCCATTCATCTGCTGATGGACATCTAGGTTGCTTCCATGTCCTGGCTATTATAAACAGTGCTGCGATGAACATTGGGGTACTCGTGTCTCTTTCCCTTCTGGTTTTCTCAGTGTGTATGCCCAGCAGTGGGATTGCTGGATCATAAGGCATGTCTATTTCCAGTTTTTTAAGGAATCTCCACACTGTTCTCCATAGTGGCTGCACTAGTTTGCATTCCCACCAACAGTGTAAGAGGGTTCCCTTTTCTCCACACCCTCTCCAGCATTTATTACTTGTAGACTTTTGGATTGCAGCCATTCTGACTGGCGTGAAATGGTACCTCATAGTGGTTTTGATTTGCATTTCTCTGATAATGAGTGATGTTGAGCATCTTTTCATGTGTTTGTTAGCCATCTTTATGTCTTCTTTGGAGAAATGTCTATTTAGTTCTTTGGCCCATTTTTTGATTGGGTCATTTATTTTTCTGGAGTTGAGCTGTAGGAGTTGCTTGTATATTCTCGAGATTAGTTGTTTGTCAGTTGCTTCATTTGCTATTGTCTTCTCCCATTCTGAAGGCTGTCTTTTCACCTTGCTAATAGCTTCCTTTGATGTGCAGAAGCTTTTAAGGTTAATTAGGTCCCATTTGTTTATTTTTGCTTTTATTTCCAATATTCTGGGAGGTGGGTCATAGAGGATCCTGCTGTGATGTATGTCAGAGAGTGTTTTGCCTATGTTCTCCTCTAGGAGTTTTATAGTTTCTGGTCTTACGTTTAGATCTTTAATCCATTTTGAGTTTATTTTTGTGTATGGTGTTAGAAAGTGTTCTAGTTTCATTCTTTTACAAGTGGTTGACCAGAGTTCCCAGCACCACTTGTTAAAGAGATTGTCTTTAATCCATTGTATATTCTTGCCTCCTTTGTCGAAGATAAGGTGTCCATATGTGCGTGGATTTATCTCTGGGCTTTCTATTTTGTTCCATTGATCTATATTTCTGTCTTTGTGCCAGTACCATACTGTCTTGATAACTGTGGCTTTGTAGTAGAGCCTGAAGTCAGGTAGGTTGATTCCTCCAGTTCCATTCTTCTTTCTCAAGATCGCTTTGGCTATTCGAGGTTTTTTGTTTTTCCATACAAATTGTGAAATTATTTGTTCTAGCTCTGTGAAGAATGCTGTTGGTAGCTTGATAGGGATTGCATTGAATCTATAGATTGCTTTGGGTAGTATACTCATTTTCACTACATTGATTCTTCCAATCCATGAACATGGTATATTTCTCCATCTGTTAGTGTCCTCTTTGATTTCTTTCACCAGTGTTTTATAGTTTTCTATATATAGGTCTTTAGATTCTTTAGGAAGATATATTCCTAAGTATTTTATTCTTTCCGTTGCAATGGTGAATGGAATTGTTTCCTTAATTTCTCTTTCTGTTTTCTCATTATTAGTGTATAGGAATGCAAGGGATTTCTGTGTGTTGATTTTATATCCTGCAACTTTACTATAGTCATTGATTAGTTCTAGTAATTTTCTGGTGGAGTCTTTAGGGTTTTCTATGTAGAGGATCATGTCATCTGCAAACAGTGAGAGCTTGACTTCTTCTTTTCCAATTTGGATTCCTTTTATTTCTTTTTCTGCTCTGATTGCTGTGGCCAAAACTTCCAAAACTATGTTGAATAGTAATGGTGAAAGTGGGCACCCTTGTCTTGTTCCTGACTTTAGAGGAAATGCTTTCAATTTTTCACCATTGAGGATAATGTTTGCTGTGGGTTTGTCATATATAGCTTTGATTATGTTGAGGTAGGTTCCTTCTATTCCTGCTTTCTGGAGAGTTTTGATCATAAATGGATGTTGAATTTTGTCAAAGGCTTTCTCTGCATCTATTGAGATAATCATATGGTTTTTATTTTTCAATTTGTTAATGTGGTGTATTACATTGATTGATTTGCGGATATTGAAGAATCCTTGCATCCCTGGGATAAAGCCCACTTGGTCATGGTGTATGATCTTTTTAATGTGTTGTTGGATTCTGATTGCTAGAATTTTGTTAAGGATTTTTGCATCTATGTTCATCAGTGATATTGGCCTGTAGTTTTCTTTTTTTGTGGGATCTTTGTCAGGTTTTGGTATTAGGGTGATGGTGGCCTCATAGAATGAGTTTGGAAGTTTACCATCCTCTGCAATTTTCTGGAAGAGTTTGAGCAGGATAGGTGTTAGCTCTTCTCTAAATTTTTGGTAGAATTCAGCTGTGAAGCCGTCTGGACCTGGGCTTTTGTTTGCTGGAAGATTTTTGATTACAGTTTCAATTTCCGTGCTTGTGATGGGTCTGTTAAGATTTTCTATTTCTTCCTGATCGAGTTTTGGAAAGTTGTACTTTTCTAAGAATTTGTCCATTTCTTCCACGTTGTCCATTTTATTGGCATATAATTGTTGATAGTAGTCTCTTATGATCCTTTGTATTTCTGTGTTGTCTGTTGTGATCTCTCCATTTTCATTTCTAATTTTATTGATTTGATTTTTCTCCCTTTGTTTCTTGATGAGTCTGGCTAATGGTTTGTCAATTTTATTTATCCTTTCAAAGAACCAGCTTTTGGTTTTGTTGATTTTTGCTATGGTCTCTTTTGTTTCTTTTGCATTTATTTCTGCTCTAATTTTTAAGATTTCTTTCCTTCTACTAACCCTGGGGTTCTTCATTTCTTCCTTTTCTAGTTGCTTTAGGTGTAGAGTTAGGTTGTTTATTTGACTTTTTTCTTGTTTCTTGAGGTGTGCCTGTATTGCTATGAACTTTCCCCTTAGGACTGCTTTTACCGTGTCCCACAGGTTTTGGGTTGTTGTGTTTTCATTTTCATTCGTTTCTATGCAAATTTTGATTTCTTTTTTGATTTCTTCTGTGATTTGTTGGTTATTCAGCAGCGTGTTGTTCAGCCTCCATATGTTGGATTTTTTAATAGTTTTTCTCCTGTAATTGAGATCTAATCTTACTGCATTGTGGTCAGAAAAGATGCTTGGAATGATTTCTATTTTTTTGAATTTACCAAGGCTAGCTTTATGGCCCAGGATGTGATCTATCCTGGAGAAGGTTCCATGTGCACTTGAGAAGAAGGTGAAATTCATTGTTTTGGGATGAAATGTCCTATAGATATCAATTAGGTCTAACTGGTCTATTGTATCGTTTAAAGTTTGTGTTTCCTTGTTAATTTTCTGTTTAGTTGATCTATCCATAGGTGTGAGTGGGGTATTAAAGTCTCCCACTATTATTGTGTTATTGTTAATTTCTTCTTTCATACTTGTTAGCATTTGTCTTACATACTGCGGTGCTCCCGTGTTGGGTGCATATATATTTATAATTGTTATATCTTCTTCTTGGATTGATCCTTTGATCATTATGTAGTGACCATCTTTGTCTCTTTTCACAGTCTTTGTTTTAAAGTCTATTTTATCTGATATGAGTATTGCTACTCCTGCTTTCTTTTGGTCCCTATTCGCATGGAAAATCTTTTTCCAGCCCTTCACTTTCAGTCTGTATGTGTCCCCTGTTTTGAGGTGGGTCTCTTGTAGACAACATATGCAGGGGTCTTGTTTTTGTATCCATTCAGCCAGTCTTTGTCTTTTGGTTGGGGCATTCAACCCATTTACGTTTAAGGTAATTACTGATAAGTATGACCCCGTTGCCATTTACTTTATTGTTTTGGGTTCGAATTTATACACAATTTTTGTGTTTCCTGTTTAGAGAATATCCTTTAGTATTTGTTGGAGAGCTGGTTTGGTGGTGCAGAATTCTCTCAGCTTTTGCTTGTCTGAAAAGCTTTTGATTTCTCCTTCATACTTGAATGAGATCCTTGCTGGGTACAATAATCTGGGCTGTAGATTATTTTCTTTCATCATTTTAAGTATGTCTTGCCATTCCCTCCTGGCTTGAAGAGTTTCTATTGAAAGATCAGCTGTTATCCTTATGGGAATTCCCTTGTGTGTTATTTGTTGTTTTTCCCTTGCTGCTTTTAATATTTGTTCTTTGTGTTTGATCTTTGTTAATTTGATTACTATGTGTCTTGGGGTGTTTTGCCTTGGGTTTATCCTATTTGGGACTCTCTGGGTTTCTTGGACTTGGGTGATTATTTCCTTCCCCATTTTAGGGAAGTTTTCAACTATTATCTCCTCAAGTATTTTCTCATGGTCTTTCTTTTTGTCTTCTTCTTCTGGGACCCCTATGATTCGAATGTTGTAGCGTTTAATATTGTCCTGGAGGTCTCTGAGATTGTCCTCATTTCTTTTAATTCGTTTTTCTTTTATCCTCTCTGATTCATTTATTTCTACCATTCTATCTTCTAATTCACTAATCCTATCTTCTGCCTCTGTTATTCTACTATTTGTTGCCTCCAGAGTGTTTTTAATTTCACTTATTGCATTATTCATTATATATTGACTCTTTTTTATTTCTTCTAAGTCCTTGTTAAACCTTTCTTGCATCTTCTCAATCCTTGCCTCCAGGCTATTTATCTGTGATTCCATTTTAATTTCAAGATTTTGGATCAATTTCACTATCATTATTCGGAATTCTTTATCAGGTAGATTCCCTATCTCTTCCTCTTTGGTTTGGTTTGGTGGGCATTTATCCTGTTCCTTTATCTGCTGGCTATTCCTCTGTCTCTTCATCTTGTTTAAATTGCTGAGTTTGGGGTGTCCTTTCTGTATTCTGGCAGTTTGTGGAGTTCTCTTTATTGTGGCGTTTCCTCGCTGTGTGTGGGTTTGTACAGGTGGCTTGTCAAGGTTTCCTGGTTAGGGAAGCTTGTGTCGATGTTCTGGTGGATGGAGCTGTATTTCTTCTCTCTGGAGTGTAATGAAATGTCCAGTAATGAGTTATGAGATGTCTATGGTTTTGGGGTGACTTTGGGCAGCCTGTATCTTGAAGCTCAGGGCTGTGTTCCTTTGTTGCTGGAGAATTTGCTTGTTATGTCTTTCCCTGGAACTTGTTGGCCCTTGTGTGGTGCTTGGTTTCAGTGTCGGTATGGAGGCGTTTGATGAGCTCCTGTCAATTAATGTTCCTTGGAGTCAGGAGTTCCCTGGAGTCAGGGATTGGACTTAAGCCTCCTACTTCCAGTTATGGGTCTTAATTTTACAGTAGTTTCAAAACTTCTCCTTCTATACAGCACCACTGATAAAACATCTACGTTAAAGATGATAAGTTTCTCTACTGTGAGGGTCACTCAGAGAGGTTCACAGCGTTACATGGAGAAGAGAAGAGGGAGGAGGGAGTTAGAGGTGACCCAAATGAGATGAGGTGGAATCAATAGTGGAGAGAGTGGGCTAGCCAGTAGTCACTTCCTTATGTGCACTCCACAACTGGACCACTCAGAGATGTTCACGGAGTTATACAGGGAAGAGAAGAAGGAGGCAGGAGACAGAGGTGGTCAGAAGGATAAAAGGGGGAAATGAAAAGGCGGGAGACAGATCCAGCCAGTAATCAGTTCCTTAAGTGTTCTCCACCGTCTGGAACACACAGAAATTCACAGAGTTGGGTAGAGTAGAGAGGGGTTAGGGAGGAGATACAGGTGACCTGGTGGAGAAAATGGAGAGTCCAAAGGGAGAGAGAGCAGTCAAGCCAGTAATCTCGTACACTAGTGAAAAATGGGTCCTGAAGATTGGGTTCTTAAAGGTACAAAATTGGTAACAAATACATAAAAACAAAAATTAGAAATTAGAGTAGAGTTTGGAATTTCAAAAATGCGATGTTAATGAAAAGGAGAAGGAAAAGAAAGAGAGAAAAAACGAACAAAGAAAAACAAACAAGGTCGTGAAAGTAATAAAGAAACTACAGGTACAAAATTGATAACTAATACCAAACAGCAAAAATTAAAAATCCAGAGTAGAGTTTGGAATTTCAGAAATACAACGTTAAAAAAAAAAAAAAAAAAAGAAGAAGAAGAAAAATAAAGAGAGAAACCAAACAAACCAACAAAAACAATGTCGCAAAAATTATAAAGAAAATACAGGTACAAAATTGATATCAAATACCAAAAAGCATAAATTAAAAATCTTGAGTAGAGTTTGGAATTGCAGATATAC
Organism: Bubalus kerabau; assembly: GCF_029407905.1. NCBI lineage: Eukaryota > Metazoa > Chordata > Mammalia > Artiodactyla > Bovidae > Bubalus > Bubalus kerabau. Next base: position 3,024,319 of record NW_026577894.1, on the reverse strand, counting down.
GATGTTATATAAAAGAAGAAGAGAAAGAAACAGAGGAAAAAAAAAAAAGTCACAGCAATTATGAAAAAAACTATAGGTACAAAATTGATAACATATATCAAAAGGCTAAAATTAAAAATCTAGAGTAGAGTTTGGAATTTCAAAAATGCAATGTTAAAGAAAAGAAGAAAAAGAAAAAAAAAGAAAAAAAAAAAAAAAAACCACGGTCAAAAAATTATAAAATATATATATGAAGTTTGCTGAAGAAGAAAAAAAAAAATAGGGTCTTTTTTTTTTTTTTGCAAAGTAATAGTTATAAAAGTGAAAATTAAAGGACAATAGAGGACTTAAAAAAAATTTTTTTTTAATTAAAGAAAAAAAGAAAGAAAGAAAGATTGATCGTAAAAATAGTAAAAATATATCTAGGTCTTTCTCTGGTTTTGTTGTGAGTATTGTGGGTTCAGTTCATTTTTGGCAGTTCCTTAGTCCGACTTATATTTCTCAAGATCTATAGGCCCCTTCCTATGTAATCCGTAGTAACCACAGGGTTTTAATCTATGGCCTGTAGCTTCCAAGGCGTTTCCCTCTGTTAGAGCTTCTTCTGTTTGCTGGTCTCTTCAGTGTCTGGTTCCCGCCCTGACACAAAGGGGACGGTGGAGGACCCTATTTTTTTTTTTTTTTTTTTTTTAATTTAGGCTCACTTGTTCAGCCGCGCTGTGGGGAGGGAGGGAGGGATGCTGCAAACAGATAGCACTGGCGTGCGCTCGAAGTGCCTCGGCCACACTGGGTCTGCCCCCGCTCACGGCGCGTGTAACCTCCCTGCCCACACTGCTTGGGCTCTAGGTTGTTCCGCCGGGAACAATCAGAGGCCGGCCCTGGACTGAGCTCCCAGGTCCAAGCCGCTCAGGTTCAGGCACTCGGGTAGTCCTCAGAGGCGCAGACTCGGTTGGGCCTGCGTTTTGTGTTCTTCCCAGGTCGAGCAGCTCAGGCGATGAGGTGCTTGGCGGGCGCCAATGCTGCGACTTATCGCCTCCCCGCCACTCGGTTATCTGGGTGTAAAACCGGCGCACCTTCTCAGGCAGATGTTGACCGTCCAGACCCCCAAGAAGTTTTAGTTAGCAAAGAAGCCTGCTTACAGTTTTATAGATAGTGTCTCTCTGGGGCTGCGATTGCCCCCTTCCGGCTCTGGTTGCCTGTCACCGGAGGGGGAGGTCTGCAGCCGGCTATCTCTGTTCAGTCCTTTGTTCTGTGCGCGGGCCTGGCGGTGTCTTAGGTTAGGGCTGGCTTTTCTCGTGGTAGATATCCCACAGTCTGGTTTGCTAGCCCAAATTATTTCGCTCAGATAGCGCTCAGGACATTCGGCCCGATTCTTACTCTAAGGGACACAGCCTGTGCCGCACTTCCCTGCCCAGCCCCCGCTTGCTAATGCCGTGTGCAGGCGTCTGCGCTGCTTCTCCGCTGGGGGAGTTCCCGTAGGGCTCACAATCCGCGATTTTTAATTGTTTATTTTTTTTTTTTCCCCTCCCTTTTATGTTGCCCTCTGTGCTTCCAAAGCTCGGCACAGATTCGGCAGTGAGAGGGTTTCCTGGTGTTTGGAAACTTCTCTCTTTTTAAGACTCCCTTCCCGGGACGGAACTCCGTCCCTCCCTCTTTTGTCTCTTTTTTTGTCTTTTATATTTTTTCCTACCTCCTTTCGAAGAGTTGGGCTGCTTTTCTGGGTGCCTGATGTCCTCTGCCGGCATTCGGAAGTTGTTTTGTGGAATTTACTCGATGTTTAAATGCTCTTTTGATGAATTTGTGGGGGAGAAAGTGTTCTCCCCGTCCTACTCCTCCGCCATCTTGGCTCCTCCTCTCGGATTTTCTTTACCAATCAAATTGTTCTTTATTTTTACTTTATGTACTAAGAACTCTCACAATGGGTGACGAGAGAGAAGTATCGTGTCCAACTTATTAGATATTCCTTAGTATCTTCCAAGTGAGAGTGGTGAAACATACCCCCCAAATTCCTAAAATTCCTCAGAATTGCAGAACAGTAGTGCCTGGTTAAAGCTAAGGGGCACGGTGGGCCCAGAACCTTGGGGGAGATGTGTTTCAGGTTAATTTAGGATTGAGCATGTGTATGGCTTGGAGGAATGATTCAGAGCATCTCATACAGTAGATCAGGGTGGACCTTAAGAAACTCCAGTTTTAACCACTTCCCAGGTGATGCTACCACGGCTGGTCCAGTGATGACACTTTGAGAACCACTGACTTACACAAGGAGACAGCTTCCACAGAAACTGAAACGGCACTTTTTGAGACACTTACTCTATTTTATTCTGAGAGCTTCCTCACATGGAAAACCCAGATGCCAACTTGAAAATTAGCAGAGTAGCTCTTCCACAACTAAGGTTGTAAAGAAAAAACAATATGGAGATGCATTGGAAGGGAGAGATAGAGTCTAGTCAGGACCCATACTCCTGATGGGTGACCCAGAATTAGGAGGGGGCATTACCAACTTGGTATCTTCCCTGGGAGGACATGCTGAGCACCTGAGCCCTGGTGACCTGAATGAGGAAGACAAGCCCCCATATCTTGATTTGAAACCAGCAGAGCTACGTCTGGGAGAGAGCTGGGGGCTGTGGTAAGCCAAGACCCCATGCTTAGTAGGTTAGTGCCAAACTTACTGACGCTGAATGTTGCCGGTAATGATGCTCAATGTAGCCACAGGTCACATGGGAAAGAGAATTATATACTAATTTTAGGACACGTGCCAAAGGGGCAAGGATTTCTTGAAACTTTATCCAGGGATGAAATCACTTGACATTTAAAAAAATCCTCCCTGTACCCAGCTGTCCCAGTGCTAGAAGGAGACTTTTCTGACATTCCTCACTTACCTTGCTAGCACTGCTTGCCCTGCTATGTCTCTGTGTTCCCTGTGGAACAGACATACCCAGCCCAGCCACGCCCACAACGCTCCTCCAAAATGGCTTTGCCCTCAAGGGCCTGGATTCCCACACAATCGCCTCCTTTCCTACCATTCACGGTGGGTGGACTCAGCCGTGACTTGCATCCCCTCAAGGTGAGTCCCACTCCAGGTCAGCTCCAGCCAGAAGTACACCTGCAACTGTTGAGGTGGGGCTTACATTCAGCTGCACTGGGGGCCAGCCAGACCCACCAGCATGCCCAAAGCAAATGCAGGTCCATCTAACAGAACACCAAACTCAGCCTACACAGGAGACACCCTGGATTTCCTGTCTCTGGTGACCTGGGGGAGCTGTTCCTTTGGGCCGCCTAGGAGACACTCTACAAACATCCACTTATTCAACATGGAGACATAGTTCATCTACCTAATATTAATGCATAGAAACAAAAAGGCAAAATAAAGAGACAAAGAATCTATGCTAAATGAACAGCTAAGACATAAACTCAGAAAAAGAACTAAACAAGATGGAGATAAATAATCTACATCAAATGACTGCAAAGTAAGGGTCATAAAGATATTTACTGGGTCTTCCCTGCTGGTTCATTTGTTAAGATTTTCCGGACAATGTAGGCAACAAGGGTTCAACCCGTGGTCTGGGAACTAAGATCCCAGGCTGCGGGGCAAGTAAAGCTGCATGTCACAGCTGTTGAACTCATGTACCCTAGAGCCTGTGCTCCACAAGAGAAGACAGAACGATGGGAAGCCCACGCACCAAAACTGAGTGCAGCCCCCACTCTATGCAACTAGAGAAAGCCAATGACACAGCAAGCCCCAGTGGACCCATTAAATAAACGAATAAAAGATATTGACTTCTATCAGGGGAAGCATGAAAGAACAGAGTGAGAACTCCACAAAGAGGCAATAAGTATAAAAAAGAACTGATTATAATGGAAGAATACAATAACTGACACGAAAAATACAGCAGATGAGTCAAGAGATTGGATGACTCAGAGGACAGATCAGTAAGCTGACACACAGAGCAGTGCCGGTGCACTGGGCTGACCCAGAGGGAGGGGGCGGGGCCTCAGGACGGGGAGCACATGTGCACCCGTGGCGGATTCATGTCAATGTACGGCAGAACCACTACCGTACTGTAAAGTAATTAGCCTCCAATTAAAATAAATATTTATATTTAAAAAAAAGACAAAGAAATACAGAGTAGTGGAAATCACCCGATCTGAGCACCAAAAAGAAGAAAATAAGCCAAAAAATTGAGGATAGTTTAAGGCCATTTGGTGGATATCAAACATGCTAACATTCACATTATAGGAATTCAAGGAGAAGAGAGAAAGATAAACTCTCCCTTGAAGAAACAATGACTGAAAATTTCCCTATATTGTTGAAGGAAACACACCCAGGTCCAAGAAGCACAGAGAGTCCAACACAGGGTAAACCAAAGGAGAAACATGCCAAGACATATACTGATCAAACTAAGAAAAACTTAGCAAAAAGAGAAAATGGTAAAAGCAGAAAGGGAAAAGCAACAAATAACAAGGGAATCCCCATAAGTTTAACAGCTGATCTTTCTGAAGAAACGCTGCAGGCCAGAAGGGTGTGGCATGATATACTTAAAGTTATGAAAGGGAAAAACTTACCAGCAAGACTACTCCAACCGGCTACGACCTCACTCAGATTCAAAGAACTCAGTACCTTTACAAATAAGCAAAAGTTAAAAAATTCAGCACCACCAAAGTAGCTTTACAACAAATATTAAAGGATTCTCTCTAGGCAGGAAATAGAAGGGAGTGAATAGACATGGAAAAAAAACAGAATAATAAAGTAAATAATAGTATCATGCATAGCAATAATTACCTTACCTATAAATGGATAAAATGGTCCAACTGAAACACAGACTGGCTGAATGGAAACAAAAACAAGCCCCATATAAATGGTGTCCATAATACATCCACCTCAGACCTAGGGACACACACGGACTAAAACGGAGGGCCTGGAAAAAAGGTATTCCATGCAAATGGAAATCAAAAGAAAGCTGGAGTAGCAATTCTCATCTCAGATAAAATAGACTTTTAAATAAAGACTATTACAAGAGACAAGGAAAGACACTCAAGGAAGACACTTACAAGATCCAGGAAGAGGATAGTGCAATAATAATACACACACATCCAACACAAGAGCACCTAAATACGTAAGACAAATACAAATAACCATAAAACAGGGAATCGACAGTAAGAAAATAATACTAGGGGACTTTACCACCCCACTTATACCAATGGACAGATCATCCACAAAGAAGATTAATATAGAAACATAAGCCTTAAATCACACATTAGACTAGATGGACCTTATTGATATCTTTAGCATATTCCATCACCAAACAGCAGAATACATTTTTTTTTTTCTCAAGTGCACATGAAACACTCTCTGGAATGGATCACATCTTGGGTCACAAATCAAGCCTTGCAAAATTTAAGAAACTGAAATCACAGCAAGCATCTTTTCTGATCACACTGATACATGATTAGGGATCATTTATAGGAAAATTTGTAAAAAACACAAACACATGGAGAAATCAAACAGGTCACTGAAGAAATCAAAGAGGAAATTTAAAAATACCTAAAAACAAATGGCAATGAATAAATGACAACCCAAAACCTATGTGATGCAATAAATCAATGCTAAGAGGGAAGTTTATAGCAATACAAGAAGCCTACCTCAAGAAATGAAAAGAACATCAAATAAACAACCTAATCTAACACCTAAAGAACCTAGAAAAAGAGGAAAATGGCCACAAAACCTCCAAAGTTAGCAGAAGGAAAGAAATCATAAAGATCAGAGCAGAAATAAATGGAAATGAAGGAAACACGAGCAAAGATGAATAAAACAATAAGATACGTCTTGGAGAACATAAACAAACTTGACAAATCATTAGCCGGACTCATCAAGAAAAACAAGGAGAAGACTCAAAGCAACTTGAAATGAAAAAGGAGACGTTACAACAGACCACAAAGAAAGACAAAGGGTCATAAGAGACAATTAGAAATAACTGCATGACAAGAAAATAGATATCCTGGAACAAAAGGACAAATTCTTAGAAAAGTACAATCTTCTAAAGACTGAACCAGGAACAAATAGAAAATATGAATAAATCAAGCACAATAATTGAAATATTATTTAAATTAAAATAAATTAAATATTAATTTAAATAAATTAATTCAATAGTTAATTTAATCAATATAATAGATTACTTTATAATATTAATATAATACATAATTTAATATTTAATGATTAAATTAATTCAATAATTTAATTTAATAATTTCCATTATTAAATTAAAAAATATTCAATTATTCAAGGACAAAGGAATCGTCCCATTGGGACAATCTGGTATCCATGTGGGAAGGTAAGTTGGATCCCTACCTCACAAAACACCACCAAACCAATTAGACACATATTAAAAACCAACAATTGAAGGAAAAACTTTACAAAATTTGGAACAATTTTTGATGAGGGGATATCTTTTCTTTAAATTGAGGTATTGTTGATTTATAATAATTTGTTTGTTTAAGGTGTACAGCAAAGTGATTCAGTGATTCAGCCTCTCAGGTGCTTCCTTGGACAAAATGCATTCCCTTTGGGAGGTCCCTGGGCCATGCCCTCAGAACAGCTGCTGCTGCTAAGTTGCTTCAGTCATGTCGGACTCTGTGCGACCCCATAGACCCACCAGGCTCCCCTGTCCCTGGGATTCTCCAGGCAAGAACACTGGAGTGGGTTGCCATTTCCTTCTCCAATGCATGAAAGAGAAAAGTGAAAGGGAAGTCGCTCAGTCCTGTCCGACTCTCCGCGACCCAATGGACTGCAGCCTACAAGGCTCCTCTGCCCATGGGACTTTCCAGGCAAGAGTAGTGGAGTGGGTTGCCATTGCCTTCTCTGTCAGAACAGCTAAGAATCCTGAATAGGCAAAGCAGCAAGCATATGGTGGTGCTTGTGGGGGGTTTTTAGACTGAATAAATTATTCTAACAGTATAAGAAACTGGAGAAGGCAATGGCACCCCACTCCAGTGTTCTTGCCTGGAGAATCCCAGGGACAGGGGAGCCTGGTGGGCTGCCGTCTATGGGGTCGCACAGAGTCAGACACGACTGAAGTGACTTGGCAGTAGCAGTGGTAGCAATACAAGAAACAAGTCCAGAGGTTAAGAGAGGATCTCCAAACCTACCTTCAAACAGGAGGTCTTGCTCCCTTGAATGTGGGTGTGTGAAACAGCGCTTGGGAAAGGAAGAGGTGTGTCATGAATATTTTGTCTGCAGAGGACAAAGCGGTGTGTAGAGAGGATGTGCAGGCACGTCCCAGGACACTGAGCACACGGACACATGGACTGGAGTCTCAGCTCTGCTCTGGGGGCATCACACTCTCTCTACCCCGGACACAGGGTGAGCAGCTCGCACGTATCCTGGAGAGTATGGTCACATGACCTGGACCTGGCAATCGGTGTGTTCCATCCTCCCTGGCCACCGTGAGTGGCTCAGGACTGGGGCGGTGACCAATCAGGGCCCAGGGCCGGGCCTCACACTGGAATCAAGGGAAGAGGAGGGCTGGTTCTGCCGGAAGGGGTGAGGCCGGGTGAGGTCAGGCTACAGCCCTGGGAGGGGAGTGAGTTCAGCCTGGGGCAGTTGGTGGCCTTCCTGCGCCCGTCAGGGCAGAGCCGCCGGCCTGAGAAGGAGGGCGCTGCTGAGCCCGGGGGTTGAGAGCGCCGGTTCCTGCTGTGGTCCCGGAGCTCCCCTGAGACCGGAGGGAGGCCATCTGCCCGTGAGTCCTCTCCTGCTTGTCTGTCAGCTTGTTTGAACCACACTGGATTTTCTGTCCAGCTGGCTACGTGGAGACCCTGGAAATGCTCCTATGTGAATTTTGGCTGGCTTCAGGGAAGAAATGCCAGATGACACTGGGAGACTCCAGTTTAATCTGGATTCAGGTCATGTCTCTTGAAAGTGAAGTGAAAGTCCCTCAGTCGTGTCTAACTCTTGGCAACCCCATGGGCTATACAGTCCATGGAATTCTGCAGGCCAGAATACTGGAGTGGGTAGCCTTTCCCTTCTCCAGGGGATCTTCCCAGTCCAGGGATTGAACCCAGGTTTCCTGCAATGCAGGAAGATTCTTTACCAGCTGAGCCCCAAGAGAAGTCCAAGAATACTGAAGTGGGTAGCCTGTCCCTTCTGTAGCGGCTCAGCATTCCCAGCCCAGGAATCAAACCAGGGTCTCCTCATGGCAGGAGGATTCGTTACCAGCTGAGCTATCAGGGAAGCCCAGTATCTCTTAAGGCCAGCTATTCATTGATATCTCTTAAGGCCAGCTATTCATTGATATCTCTTAAGGCCAGATATTAATTGTAGGATTAATTAATTGTAGACCCTAATTAGTCTTCATGGGATTAAGCTGGCAACCTGCTAAGGTAGCAATTGATGTCCTTTATCTAGAGGACAAAACGGGGGCTCACAGAAGTGGGTAACACAGCTACAGTAAGGAAGTGTGTACCTAGACAAACCCCCCAGATCTTCTGTTAGAACTCAAGGAAGCCATGTGGTGTGGCTTGTCCATGTGACGGGGGCTAAGGCACCCAGCCCACACTGGATACTGTGGGGACCTGACTTGGTAACTGCCTTCTGGCAGCTCTGAGACTCACAAAAGCAATTTGCACTGAAGAGAGGAGGGACACCTCTCTTCATCCCCCCCACCACACCCTCCGGGTACTCCCACACCCTGCCCCCTTTCTCTTTCTTTGTTAGGGAATAAGTGTCACGCTCATGTGACCACATTGGCTGTCCACTGTTCACGAGCTACCACCTGGAGCTGCTACCGGAGAGGCCAAGAGCCTTTGCCCCTGAGTACCTCTCTTTGCTTTGCACTGTGGGAGCCCTCCTCCACACCTGCACACCAGAGGCCGTTTCTGAGGCATGCAGGGACCCTCCTTCAGTTTGCAACAGGTTGCATCCATCGCTGTCCTTTCAGTGCTTCCCTTGACACTCAGCTCCTGAGCTCCTTTGTCTGCATTGCGGCCCACCTGGCTGCCACGGGAGGGACAGAGCTGACCATGAATCCAAAGCTCAGATCTGACAGGCAGGAATCTGTGTATAAAGGGCCTGATTAATCATGCTGTAGAGGCTGTAGTGGGCTCCAGGGATCCGTAACCAGGGCTTGGGCCAAAGTGACTCCACAGCTGTTTTAATGCCTGGGGAGGGTTCTGGCTACAGTGGGGGTGGGGTGAGTCTCCTGAGGTTCTGAAGGCCCACTGTGCAGGTTCATGGCACACAGAGAAGAGAAGGCGGAGTCCTTTCCTGGAGCTGGTGGGCTGCGGGCACAGCCATGGATGACCAGGAGTCTGCATCTCACTAGGGGCCGAGGCTGGCGCTGAGGGAATCCTCAGTGAGGATTTTTTTCCTTAAAAGCCATCCTAAGTGACTTCAGCTCCATTGCTTTTTTGCCAAAAACCTACAATGATCCCAAGAGCTTTGTACACTCCAAGGGTGGTGACTGGACGTGGAGCCCAGCACAGACCCAAGTCAGTCCTGCCCTGAGTCCCACGGGCCGGCCACACCCTCCCCCTTCCTTGGCCTGGCTTTCTTCTGCCAGGACCCCCAGAATGGTGGAAAGGCAAGTGTGGCCTCAAGCTGAGGGGCCCAGCCTGGGCTCCAAGCCCCTGGGGGTCCCCTTGGGACGTCTGGTGGACCTAGTTCCCCCTGCCGTGGGGCAGCTCTCTCTCGGGGACTGTCGTGTTTCTTTGCTTTCTGTTGTGATGGGGCACCCCAGTTATCTCGGGGCGATGGGAAGTCTGTTGGTGTTACATGCTCCCGCCTTAGATGGGGAAACGTTATTGCTGCATTGACGCTGCTCACTCGATACTGGGTATCTGTTAAACACAAATGGCAAGGGGAACAGAGCAAAACAGAGAAAAAAATGGAGAGTTGCTGGGTTGCCTCAAGTCTCACCTGTGATTAAGAGTGTGTACAGCCTGCACGTGAACCCGGGTTCCCACACCTGCCAGCTACCAGGTGCCAGGCGCTGATTTTAGACCCCCAGCTTCACTAAGGAGTCATTGACAGATACATTTTTTGTGTATTTCAAGTCTACATTGTGATGACTTGATGCCCATAGACGTCGTGGAATGATTGCCCCACATACGCATCGCCTCACACGATTAACTCTGTGTGTGTGTGTGCCTTTTATGTTATTCTTATAATCCATGAACACAATACAGATAGCTCTCCATTTTTTTAGATCTTATTTATCTTAGAAGTTTATAGTTTGCTGTATGTCTTGCACATGTTTAATTAGATAACTTGATATTTTCAGTGCCATTATAAATTCCTAATAGAGATAGAATTGACTTTTCTATATTCCCTTGGTAAATCCACTTACTTCAAATCATTCTAATTGTATTTTTTTATGTATACACAATTATGTCTGCAAATAAGTTCTTTTTTTCCCCTTTGCAACTGTGATAACCCTTTCCTTTTTCTTGACTTATTGTATGGACTAGGATCTCCAGTACAGTGGTGAACAGAAGTAGTGAGAATAAGTATCCTTGTCTCTGTCCAATTATCAGAGGAAAAGCTTTCACTATTTCACCATCACACAGGATATTAGCTTTTTTGTAGATATTTTTATCAAAATATGTAAATTCTTCTCTGTTAGTTTACTAAGCAGTTTTTTCTTAGTCATGAGCTAAAATTATTACATTAAAAATTCTTAAGTTTATCTTCTGCAGATTTTGAAACAGGTGATTTTTCTTTTATGTGGTGATTTAACTTTTAAAAATTTTGTGATTCTAAAACAACCCCAACCTGATCTCAATGTATTCTCCTTCAGTTGGACTTTATTTCTTAGTGTTTTATTTAGGATTATTTCATCTGTACTCAGAGTCTGTAATTTTACTTTCTTGTACTTCTTCCTGGTTGGATTTAGTATCAAGGTTATGCTAGTCTTATAAAACAAGGTTGGAGAGTGTTCCTTGTTTACTGCAAGAATTCCTGTGAGATGACTGTTTTCTTCCCTAGAATTTTGGAAGAGTTGATTGGCAAAACCAGTTGGTTTCATTGTGGGGAGGCTTTTAATTTCAGATGTAATTTTTTTCATGCAAATAAAATTTTCTCATATTGTATGTCTTCTTGGGTCTATTTCAGTAAAGCATTCCCCCCCTGCTAGGAATTTATTGAGATGAGCAGACTCTCCAATTAGTAAGTGAACTGTGGTTCATAATATCTTTCTTATCTGCAAGATGTGTTGTCTCCCCTTTTAAAAATCCTTGATGCTGGTGATTTGTGCTTTGTCTCTTTTTCTTAATAAGTCTTTCTAGGGGTTTATCAGTTTTATCATTCCTTTCAAAGTGCCAACTTTTGGCTTTCTTTTTAAAGAAACTTCATATTTGCTTTCTGTTTCCTTGTTTTCTGCTTTTTTTTTTTTTTTTTTTTTCCCATCTGCCTTGTGTTTCATTCGCTATGGTGTTTTTTCTGGTTTCTTGGGAGAGAGGCTTAATTGATTTTTAGCCTTCCTTCTTTTCCAGTATACGTGTTTAAGGCTTTAAGTTACCCTCTAAACATAGTTCGCTGCATCCCACAAGTTTGAATAAGCCAGATTTTCATTATCTTTTAAGGAAAAGTATTTTCTAATTTTCATTGTGTTTTTTAAAATTATTAATCAGGAAATTCTTCAAGCAGTATGTCATTTAACTTCCAAATGTTTGGGGAGGTTTTTCTAGTGACCCTTTTTTGACTTCCAGCTTAATTCCATGAAGAGCCCTGTCTTCGTCTTTTTGGGCTACTGTTATAAATCCCGTAGACTAGCTGATAAACAACAGAAAGTTGTTTCTTGTAGGCCTGGAGGCTGGAGAGTCCCAAGCTCACCAGCAGGTGCCTCGTCTGGTGAGGCCTGTTTCCTGGTTCCTAGACTGCCTGCTGCTTCTCCCTGTTCTCGCAGCACAGGAGCCCATTCCCCCCTGGCCTGACCCCTCCCAGAGTGCCTGCCTCCTAGGATCATCACCACCTGCCGGGTGAAGTTTGAGGGCCCATAAACCGTCAGCCCGTTGCAGTCCCTAAGTATACCCTGCATTATTTCAGTCCTTTGAAATAATTTGAGCTTTCCTAATGGCCCAATATATATTCTTTTTGTTATATGTTCGTTGGGCTCTTGAAAATAATATGTATCAGTGGGATGCAATGTTCCATGTGTATCAGTCAGATCAGGCTTGTCACTCATGTAATTCAGATTCCAGTAGCCACGTTGAGTAAAAGCAGAAGTAGGTGAAATTACCTGTATATATTTTATTTTAGCACACATAAAATATCATTTCAGTGTGTAATCAACATGATAAAACCTAATGAAATAGTTCACATTCTTTTTTTCATGCTAAGTCTTTAAAATCCAGTGTGTGTTTCAGGCTTGCAGCGCATCTCATTGTAGAGCCAGCCGCATTTCAGGTACTTCATTGCTGCAGGTGACTACATACCAGGGGGCCGTTCCACGAGAGATGTGTCTTTAACGTCTCCCACTGGGATTATGAACTCGGCTGTTACTCCTTTTTTATTTCTGTCAGTTTTTATGTATTGATATTTTGAGGTTATGTTAATTTAGAATCCTCATCTTCTTGCTAGACTGAACTTGTGTCAGTATGAGATGCTCCTTTTTATCACTAATAATGCTTCTTTCTTTAGAGACTATTTGACAGTGATATTGCCACATCAGTTTTCTGTCCTTGTTGGCCTAGGTATCTTTTAGGTTCACCTGTCTAAAAGATATTCCATCTTAACATGTAGCTCTGTGAATAGTGTACAGTTTTCATTGGAATCAGTTTGACACTTTATCTTTTAATGAGAGTATTTGCTCTGTTTATAATGTTGATATTCAGTGTGTAGACACCATGCTGCTGTGTGTTTTCTGTTTGTCCCACCTAGTCTGTGTTCTTTGCTCTTGCCTTCTTTTAAAGCTATGAAGTGTTTCTCTAGTTCTGTGCTCCTCTGTCAGGTTGTTAGGTGCGCATTTGCAGACACAGCATGTGTTTTACACTCAAGACTAACTTAGTACTTTTACTGCCTCTCTGACTCGACTGTTTCCTCCTGTCACTGTTACACTTTGAACTGTTAGATATATATTTGGCGTTAACATCATTGTTTTGTAGAGTTAATATTTACCCTCACAGTTACCTCGTTGTTGGTCTCTACTTGTTTTTTATATTTCCGTCAGAGACTACTTTTCTTTTTCCCAAAGCACTGCCTGAATATTTTTTTAGTGCATGTGTGTGGGTGATGAGTTGTCTCATTTCCATTTGCCCTCAAAGTCTCTATTTTGCTTTCACTTTCGAAGAGTATTTTTGTTGAGTATAGAATTCCAGGTTGGTGGTTATTTGTTTTTCAGCATTTTACAGATGCCAGTCCATTATCTTCTGACTTCCTTGTTCTTGGAAAGTCAGCTCTCAGTGTTGCTGTGCCACTAAAAGCCACACCTTTTTTCCTCTGAGCGCTTGAACATGCTCTTCTTGCCTTAGGCACCTGCAGAGCTGCTGAAACCAATGTGTGGTTTCATCTTTGAGTCAGTGGTCTGATTCTTGAACCAACTCTTGCCACTGTCCCTGTCAGCCAGTTGAGTCGCTCAGTATCTGACCCATTGCGACCCCATGGACTGCAGCACACCAGGCTTCTCTGTCCATCACCAACTCCCCGAGCTTGCTCAGGCTCATGACCATCGAGTCATTGATGCCATCCAACCATCTCATCCTCTGTCGTCCCCTTCTCCTCCTGCCTTCAGTCTTCCCCAGCATCAGGTTCTTTTCCAATGAGTCAGTCCTTCACATCAGGTGGCCAAAGTATTGGAGCTTCGGCATCAGTCTTTGCAGTGAATATTCAGGTCTGATTTGCTTTAGGAGTGACTTGTTGGATCTCCTGGCAGTCCACGGGGCTCTCAAGAGTCTTCTCCAACTCCCCAGTTCAGAAGCATCGATTCTTTGGCGTTCAGCCTTCTTCATGGGCCAACTCTCACATCCATACATGACTACTGGAAAAACCATAGCTTTGACTAAATGACCTTTGTCAGCAAAATAATGTCTCTGCTTTTTAATATGCTGTCTAGGTTTGTCATAGCTTTCCTTCCAAGGAGCAAGCATCTTCTAATTTTACTGTCTACAGTAATTTTGGAGCCCCCAAAATAAAGTCTGTCACTGTTTCCATTGTTGCCCCATTTATTTGCCACGTAGTGATGGGGCCGGATGCCATGATCTTCATTTTTTTGAATGTTGAGTTTTGCCAGCTTTTTTACTCTCCTGTTTCACTTTCATCAAGAGGGTCTTTCGTTTCAACCCCTGGAGGCATTTCTTATTCCCCTTTCTCTTTTCTCCACCATGAGAGTCCCCATTTATACTTTTTAACAACGTAGTTTAACAAGGGGCTCCTTCACTATATTCTATCCTTTTTTTCTCTCTTATATATATTTTTTACCTGACCCATCTTTCAGTTCACTGATCATCTCTTCAGCTATGTCCAATGTGATGTTAAGGCCAGAGACTGAGTTCTTAAATTCAGTCACTGTTATTGTAAAGTTCGAGAGTCGGTTTTGATTCTCAGAAATTTTTCCTTTTGTCAAGTATATTTTTCAACAGGTGACATTTGCATCTGATACCTCTAGCATACCTCTGATATGCTGATATACATCTGATACCTCTGGATCTGGTTCAGTTTTTTTTTTCTCTTGGTCCTGTTTGTTGTTACACCCTCTTTTGGTTTTTTGATTGCATGTTGGACATTATGTTTGGAAAACCCTAGAGGTTCTGAGTGATGCTGTCTTCGCCAGAGTCTCCTCTGACACAGACCTCCAGTGGGGACAGAGCTGTCTGTTCACTCAGGGCCTGATGGACTTGAGGCTGGGGGTTCCTTGTAAGCTCAGTCTCAGCAGCCTTCACCCACCTTTCCCCCCGAGCCCAGGGAGGAGCTTTCCCGCGTCTCCATCTGGAAGCCTGGGCTGCCTCCCAGGGCCGCCCTCTTCTCAGCAGGTCCTGAAGCCCACCATCTGTCTCCTGAGCACCACGAGGTGACAGATAGTGCTCAACCAGTTTGGGCAGAGTGATGGGTCCATTTTCTGACATCCGAACTGATTCACTAGGCCTGCACTCAAATTTTTGTCTTCCCAGCCCAAGGAACCGTCCAGAGCTGTGTTATCCAGTCCCCTCCGCTTGACTTTTTTCCTGCCTTTTCTTCGCAGAGTCGGCTTTGTTCAGATGGCCCGAGGGAAGGAGCGGGCCTCTCAGTCTTCAGCTCCCTCACTGGGCTTCCCTTTTGTTTGAAATCTTGGATTGTGGCTGCCTAAGGACCTCTTTTTAAACTGTGTTTAGCTTTTCTAGTTCTTGGTAGGCTGATCTACAAGCTGCTTGCATCTGTCACTGGAAGTGGGGACACCCTGGGGGGTCTTCTGTCATCTGAAGCCACATGTAACAGTCACAGTACTTGTATTGATCAACTTTGATACTGGGGAAAACAAGAACCAGGTGTCCTTGCTTAGTACCCACGGTTGTGTTTCTGGTCAGAATCCCCAGCTTGCCCGGGCTGTTTCAGTGCCACGTGAACTTGGGAAGGAGGTGGAGCAAGCAGCCCACACGGCCTGGACACAGAGGAGCCGGTCTCCCCTCTTCCCTTGCCCCTGCCGGCCCAGGGCAGGCCTTGCGATGACGGGCTGCTGGTGGTGGAGGCCAAGGCTGAGGAGGGAGGGGTTACGTGACCTGTATTCTGTGACATGGTCACATGTGGGTTTTCTATTTCAGTTTGGAAAAATGACTGCTTTTAGTCTTCCCTCCAGTTTCACTTTAAGGTGGAAAATGAAGATTTTATTCTTAAAGTTGAGCACAGTGATTTTACAGTCTTTTTGAAAGCAACAGTTGAGGTTTTAAAAACACATCTCAGAGAACTCCAGTAGATAAAGCCAAAAAGAGAGAACGTGTTCAGGGTGAACTGCAGGTGGGACCCCAAACTGTACTCTGTCTCTCCCAGAGTGTGTAATTCGTGAGATGGGTGGATATAGGACCCCAAGCACCCTGGGGACCGAGGTCCTCAAATGACAGCAGAGGTCCAGGCTGAGCCAGGAGCAAGTGGCCTGTGCTCTGGCTAGTGGAGAGCCGCGAGGGTGGGAGTGGGGCCAGGAGAGGGGTGGGAGACTCGGGGACGGAGGGTGGTGCAGCACCTGGTGGGCTCTGGGAGGCGCTGGCTGTCGCGGCTCGAGGCAGGGACACCCCTGAACCTCCACCTTGCAGCCCCCACGGGGCAGAGTCGTCTGAAAGCCCAGGGTCGAAGTTAAAAGGGCGAGTTCACAGCAGGTTGAATGACCCCCTGTACCCACTGTGGGTTCATTTTAAGTGCCTGGAGCGAGGTTGGTCAAGCCCTTGCTGAGCTCGAGTGAGGGAGTCAGTCAGGGAGGACCGAGCTCAGGGTGAGAGTGAGGGGCAACTAGCGTGGTGAGTCCTCCTCAGCCAGGTGGGTTCTGGGGACGCCCTTGAGTTCATGGGTGCCCTTTCAGTAGCCTCACTGGAGGCTTGTTTGGGGCTTAAAGGGGGGCAGAAGCCCACTTAGAAGATGTGCTCATTCCCAGGGGTGGTGGTTTCTGAAGGAGTTCATACTGGTCGGTTCGACTGTGACCCAGTACCTTGCAGGGTCATGTTTGACTGGGGGCCTGAGCCACGGGCACGGCCTTCCTTCTCCCGCACCCCACACTCACCTGTCGTCTTTTTGGCAGCCAGTCCCCCCTCTCTGCACCCTTGAAGGTGGGCCTGAGCCCAGCCCCCCTGTTACCACAGAGCCCCTTGTGACTGAGTGGGTTCCGGTTCCAGGCTCGTAGGAGACGTGCTGGAGGCAGAGCCTTCATGCCATTTCTCCTTGAGACAGTGGTGCTAGTGGTCATAGTGTGAGAGCAGCGGTCATAGTGTGGGAGCGGTGTGTGTGAGAGTGGTGTGTGAGAGCAGTGTGTGTGAGAGCGGTGGTCATAGTGTGAATAGCAGTGGTTGTAGTGTGAGATTGGTGGGTATCCTGCCGTGAAACAGCAGTTGCCCCCGAGTGGGGGGCTGCCCCCATCCACGAGGATGGGTTGCAGCAGGGCCCGCCTGTGGGCGCTTTTTCAGTGCTGCAACCCCAAGGCAAAGGCCAAGACAAGGAAGAACTTGGCCTCGGCCCAAGTCCTGTAAGGAGAGTGGCCTGAGGGGATGTCAGGATGCATTTAACAGGAGGCTTCCTGTGTGCTGTTTTAGATCTGTCAGGAATTCTCTGCTCCTTATTAATTCCTGAATACTCAGGAATTAAGAGGAGAGGCAAGCCTCTCCCGCGGGCTGAAGAATCCAGGCATTTCCTTCATTAATTTTTCTATACAGTGATAAGTACCCTCTTCCTTCTTGTGAACCATACGGTAAAAGTGACTGCTTACAACTCTCTCTCTCTTTAATATGGATCGCCTATGTTTTGCAAGTCTGGAATTTTAATTTTTATCTTTGCTGAGAATAACTACCTTGTAAGACAGTATATATTTCCACATCATGTTGATTAAAACACCTTTGTTCCATCAGAGCTCTGGTCCCCGTGTCTTTCTTTCTCTCTCTCTCTCTCTCTTTTTCAGGCTGATCCCTTGGAGCTCTGCAAAGGCTCTCTGAGTTCACTTTCCTGCCCGGGCTTCTAAGACCCTCTCGAGAAGGCACTCTGTGTGTTCACTCCATTGAGAGGGCACCTGAGGCCTCCGTGAACAGAGCAAGTCCCGTGTCGGGGGCTTTATTGGCTTTCTGCATAAGCCAAGGAGTATCAGCCTCTTTCTGTCCCTTGCCTTCTTATCGTCAACTCCGGACCACCAAGTTCTGGTCCATTAAAGGACCTCAACAAGTGGCACCCAGAACAGGGACTTGGTACACGTAGGCAGATTCTTGGACGGAGTGACCGCAGGGCCTATTGAGGCCAGTAAGTACTAAGACATGGGTAAAAAGGCTGGAAAGCCCCATCACTTTTCTACTTTACTTCATCACTTATTTAAAGTTCAGGGATCTAAGGAAATGCATGCTGATTTTTTAGCTAGATTAGAAACTGCTATTTCCCGTAGTGTATTTGGAGAAGCCAAAAGGCAACTAGAGAAATTATTTGCTTTACAACTCTCTCTCTCTTTAATATGGATCGCCTATGTTTTGTAAGTCTGGAATTTTAATCTTTATCTTTGCTGAGAATAACTACCTTGTAAGACAGTATATATGCCCACACCATGTTGATTAAAACACCTTTAATTACTTGCAAATTACTTGCATTATGTGATAATGCAAATCAGGGATGTCAAAAAGCTATAGCTCCAATTCGTGAGAAAGGGACTATTGATTATTTCAAGGCTTGTCGCAATCTAGGATTAGAAACTCAAAAGATGCAAATGGTAGCTGAAACAATAGCTGCTGCCTTAAGAAAGGGAAATAAAGGATGCTTTACATGTGGAAATAAGAACCATTTAAAAAGGGATGGCCCTAAGAAAGCTTAAAAAAAAAAGAAAAGAAAAATATATAAAGATAAAAGACCTCCAAAAATCTGCCCTCGCTACAGTAGAGGAATGCATTGGGCTAAAGATTGTAAGTCTAAATCTGGCATTGAAAGGAAACCTATTCCAGAAAACTGCAAGCAGGGACCCCCCACGTCCCCTTCAGCAAAAACCTGAGACAAATTCCATCTTTTACCTGAAACCCTCAACATCTGGCAGTGTTGCCATCGATATACCAGCTTTGGTTTTAGATACTATGAAGTTAACGAGCTCTACTTAAATTCAAATTCACGTGAACTGAAAAATATTAAATATATATAATTATTTAAATATGAATATAATTTAAATATAATTGTTTGCTAATCTAATTAAGACATGTCTTAAGTCATCAACATTATATAATACTTTTCTTATGCCTAGGTTTAAGGTAAACTAAATTTGTCAACAAAAAGGTAACTCTTTATATATATATATATCTATATATAGATATATATATAGATATATATATGTATGAGATAAAAACTTTTGGATAAACTGTTAAAAGTAATTATAGTTTTAATAGAATAATCTATTATTATAATCTGTTATTGTAATCTAAAATAGTCTCTTAGGATTAGAATAACTTAAATTTCTAGAGTTGTACTAAAACTAAATAATAAAAGTTTATTAAACAGCTAGGTCATTTCCAAATAAAATAAGATTTTAAAACATTAATTACTAAACATTAAATTCCTCTTACAAAAAGTTTTTCTTACAGAAAAACTAAAGAGATTTTAAACGATTAATAAATATATTTTATAATGTATAATATATTGATATATATAAATATAAATATATTCACCAATCTATAAAATGCTAATATACAAGACACTTCATAGTTGCTAAGGAAAAGTGAGATATATGCTTTTAATAAAAAGATATAAGATATGACATACTGAGATATACATCCCACATTTTCCCTGGGGGCCACTGCTCATTTAACAAACAATACAATTATTAAAATAACTTGGAAGAATGACGAGCCTATTTGGACAGAGCAGTGGCCCCTCACGAAACAGAAATTACAGGCGGCTAAGGAACTTATAGATGCACAACTAGAATTAAAACATATTGAAGAATCTTGTTCTCCTTGGAACTCTCCTATTTTTGTCATAAAAAAAAAAAACTAACAAATGGCGTCTCCTAACAGACCTTAGAAAAGTTAGTGCATCTGTGAAACCTATGGGTGCATTGCAACCAGGACAAGATTGCTTTTTTAATATACCTTTACACCCTTTAGACCAATAGAGATTCGCTTTCTCTCTCTCTTCTCCTAATCATATTAGACCTCATGAACGGTACCAATAGACTGTACTGCCACAAGAGATGATGAATTCTCCCACCATGTGTCAGTACTACGTAGCCAAAACCCTTGAGCCTGTGAGAAAGCAATTTCCTAACTTTCTTGTTATTCACTATATGGATGATATATTGTTTGCGGCTCCATCTATCTTAAACACTGAACACATGTTTGATGTAGCTCAACTATGCTTTAAAAACTCTAGATTAATCATTGCCCCTGAAAAAATTCAAACCTCTACACCTTACTATTACTTGGGGTTCGTTGTTAATAGGCAACACATTACTCCCGAACTAACTCAGATCCGTGCTGATAAATTATCAACCTTAAATCATTTTCAAAAGCTCTTAGGTGATATTAATTGGATTAG
Source organism: Bubalus kerabau (assembly GCF_029407905.1). Lineage (NCBI taxonomy): Eukaryota > Metazoa > Chordata > Mammalia > Artiodactyla > Bovidae > Bubalus > Bubalus kerabau. The sequence continues at coordinate 3,004,191 of NW_026577894.1, read as the reverse complement.
ACCTTCTTTAGGCATTGTTAATTATCAACTGAATAGTCTATTTAGTACTTTAAAAGGAGATCCTGATTTAAATAGCCCTCATTCACTTTCTCAAGAGGCACGAGAAGAACTCTGTTTGGTGCAAAATAAATTACAAAAACAATTTCTTACTCGCATCAAAATAGATTTACCTCTAGAATTGTTTATACTCCCCTCTAATTCTCCCACAGGACTTATTGCCCAACAAGAACACCCAGTAAAATGGATCTATACCCGTTTTATGGAAATAAAGTCACTTACACCCGACCTTGATTTAATTGCTCTAATCGTTATCAGTGGAAGAATTAGGACTAAAACTCTAATTGGCTCCGATCCTCATAAAATTGTAATACCTATCAATAAATACATATTACAGGTATTCCTTATAATCCACAGACACAAGACATAGTCAAAACAAACACATCACACACTAAAGTTACAAATAAAAAAAATTTTAAAAGGGGAATACACAGGTACACTACTGTCTTCCTTATCTAAAGCAGACTTTACTAGGTTCTAACATTTTCTAAACCTATAACTATTGTTACTACAGCTTTATTTGTTTTAAATTTTTTAACCTCTTCTTAAGATTCGACCCAAGGGGGGCCCCGGCATTCAAAATGGAGATGAAATAAGAACCCCAGGAAGAAGAAATTCCAATACAGGCCATGTCTGCTCCAAAAATCTCCAGAAAGCACCACCCTCGGCGGCATCACCCCGATGATCTCCTCACTTGGAGACAAATAAAAGCCCTACTAATCAGGCTGAAAATTTGGTCTCTCAACAAGGGTTGCCTCCGAGTCCTGAATACATTCTCCTGGCAATGCTCAGTCTTTTGGCCTGTGCCTCCCCCTGCTCAAGCTCAAACTAACACCCAACCCCCCTCTATTACAGGTGGTCGAATGGACAGAGAGAGGACCAATCATTTCAACTAATGACTCTATACATATGCTTTCTCCCCTAGTACATGAAAGGGCCTTCACACCCTGGGCAGGAAAGAAAACTAATTAATTTTTCTTTAGGCTATGAAGTCCTTCCCTTGTGCATGGGCCCAGCAAAATTGTGCATAAACGTCAGCCGACAAATTTGGGCTGACAAACTTGGGCTTTCGTCCTGCCTCCAAAAGAAGACTTTCAGACACTGCTTGGATTATTTACTGCCCTTTCTTCGTCTGTAAACCATGTTTATACTACTGAAACTTTAGGGAAAGAGTTAGGGAAAGAACAAAGAACTTTATGCAAAGGGTTTACGTATAAAAACTTTACTTATACTCCCATTCCTTGGGACAAATGTCAAACCAAATCAAGAAAATCAATGTTTGTGGCTAATCATACAATTGTTGATTGGGGACCCCATGGTATGTGGTTATCTGACTGCTCAGATGATATTAACAACACTGTGTGTGATATGGAAGGTCACTGACACTATGATGGAACATTACTATGACAAACGACTTCTTGAGTGGCTTGACCGTGGATTAGCCCCACCTCCTCCTAAGATCGTCCTCGATAAACAGAGTGGGTCTGAACAATGGGCCATTTGGAAACTTGCTGCGAGCATCAGAGCACCGAAGAACTTGGAACTTGGACTGGACATTTCATAGGGACCAGTCGTCATGGTAACTATTTCTTTTGCTACAGTCAGTCATATTTTATACAGGCCTGTGTCCCACTTCCTTTTGTTATAGCCATAGAAAATTTACAATTTAATAAGACTTTTACGTTCTGTAACTTGTATTAATTGCAAACTGTATACTTGTATTAACTCCTCTATTTCTTTAAGCTTTTTGTGTTATTCCTGTTCACGTCAATCATAGTGCCTACAACTGGGAACAAATCAAATTTCATTTACAAAATATACGTGATAATGCCTCTCTGAATGTACAATTACTATAAAAGAAAATCTTTAAAACCTTTTCTAAAAATCTGCCCTCTTCCCCTAATTTGGAAACCTTAGCTGAACAAATTACCTGGGCTAGACCCACGAGGATGGTTTCAAAGTATTACCCACAGTATCGGGTCTGGAACTGTAGCTTTGGTGATTGTCTTGATAATTATATTTGTTGTTTACCATCGCCTTTCTATAAGGTTGGTTAATACTAACCAAACTCATTTGGTCAAGACCTTTTTTTGACAAATTTAATAAAATAGAGGGAATTGTCAGGAAGCATTTAACAAGAGGCATCCTGTGTGCTGTTTTGGATCTGTCAGGAATTCTCTGCTCCTTATTAATTCCTGAAGAGGGGAGGCAAGCCTCTCCCGCGGGCTGAAGAATCCAGGCATTTCCTTCATTAGTTTTTCTATACAGTGATAAGTACCCTCTTCCTTCCTGTGCGGTAAAAGTGATTGTATACAACTCTCTCTCCCTTTAATATGGATCACCTATGTTTTGTAAGTCTGGAATTTTAATCTTTATCTTTGCTGAGAACAACTACCTTGTAAGACAGTCTATATGCCCACACCATGTTTGATTAAAACACCTTTGCTCCATCAGAGCTCTGGTCCCCGTGTATTTCTCTCTCTCTCTCTCTCTCTCTCTCTCTTTTTCAGGCTGATCCCTTGGAGTGCAGAGGCTCTCTGAGTTCACTTTCCTACCCGGGCTTCTAAGACCCTCTTGAGAAGGCGCTCTCCATCTTCACTCCATCGAGAGGGCACCTGAGGCCTCCGTGAACAGAGCAAGTCCCGTCTCAGGGGCTTTATTGGCTTTCTGCATAAATCAAGGAATATCAGCCTTTTTCTCTCCTTTACCTTCTTATCATCGACTCTAGACCACCAGGTTCCAGTCCGTTAAAGGACTTCAACAAGCTGAGAGCAGCCAGGGACTACGCCCATCGGATTGGCCCTCACCCAGTGAAGCATTGGGGTTGTGTTTCATTTTGTTAGCATAGTTGTGGGCCCTGCTGGCCAGGGCATTTTGGCCTTAGTGGGCAGGATCGACCCCAGCAGTTTACCTTGTAAGAGGTTGTGCAGGTGCCACGTAGAGGATGGGCGGGGGCCCCACAAGAAGGGAAACACTGGCTAGAGGAGTCACGGGGGCATGTGGACTGAGCTATCAAGTCAGTCCTTGAAGCAGAAAGGCTAAACCCTTTACGTCTCCCTTCTTCCAAGGAAAGAATACACTGGCTGGAGGAGTCTCTGGGGCATGAGGATCGAGCTAGAGAGTCAGTCCTTGAAGCAGAAAGGCTAAGCCCGTTAATGTCTCCCATCTTACAAACCACAGAGCAATGTGTCCAGTGTTTTAATGACGGGTACCTACTGCTTACGTGTATGACATACACCCTCATAGCTTCACATGTCTACTACATGCCTCTTACAAGTGCTGGGCACTGTTCTGGGTGCTGGACACCCAGTATATAGTAGGGGATACGTAGCCCAGGATCTTTCTGTTTCTGCAAAGAAAAACAGAAGAACGAAAGACTCCGTGTGGTTCAGCTTGAGCAAGTTCACCACGTGGACGGCCCTGCGTGCATGTAAATTGTGGTAAAATACATATAACATAAATTTTACATTTTACCCAGTTGACTGAATGACTGGGTGGCTTCAGTGGTGTCAGGATAACAGATGGCCTTGGGGTGCCATCTGCCTTTGTCCCAGAGGAACACTCCAAAGCTTGGTGGCCTTGTAGACCTTCCCTTTATTCTTCACTCTCCCCAGTGGCTCTAGGTCATTGGTCTGTGTGTCATTTAAGAATCTCTTTATCCACTTTGTTGTTAGGTTTATGTTTTGGAAAGCTTCTCAGACGTCCCTGGGTCTTGAGAAGGCAGGCTTGGATTCCGGGTTCTCCCCTGCTGCGTGCCTGCCAGGTCGAGGTGGAGGCCAAAGGCCAGTCTGAGTTGTGGTGGTCTGTGTGGTCTTGGGGTCAGTGGACCCCCTCTTCTCTGGAGGGGCAAGGAGATCCTTTGTGTGAAGCCTGGAGAGACTTGACAGGGTCAGTCTTCACAGTCTTGCTCTCTTTTTAATTTATGTTTGCATTTAGTTTCTCATTTAACTGTTTTCTAGGAGTTTCCAACTCCTAGTGTAGAACTCAAAACATGCAGGGAGCAGCTTCGTAAAAGAGAAGGAGAAATTGCTGAACTGAAAGCAGAAAGAAGCAACACCAGGGTCAGCAGGGGGATTCTCACGTGTTGACATTTGCCCCACGTGGGTCACCGCTAGCCTCTGTGTTGCTGTCTTT